>NC_079207.1:13380823-13680823 GCF_026745355.1 Beta vulgaris subsp. vulgaris
TCTCGGCCAATATGCAATGTCCGCTAGCAAATTTGGGTTACACCCATACATTAATCAGTTGAGATCTAGCTGTGTATGATAAATTCTTAGAGCTCCACATTCTTATCCTCCCTGTCATCTTTTCTATCAAAGCTTTAGATTGAGCATTAGATATTTTCTTGGCACAAATTGGTACACCAAAATATCTAAATGGCAATGATTCATGAGTTAAACCGGATGCTTCAGTCACTCTTTTAACATCCTCATTAGTCATACCACAATTTGGATGAGAATATATTTGAAAAGACGTGTTAGGAAATTCAGGTGGACACCCAAATTCTCATGAATTTTCATATATGATAGAAATGTAGTACATATATATTTTCTTTCTTGGAAAAAAAATAAGGATTATTTAGGTCAGATTTGATACTCCCTCCGTCCCAAAATATAGTTCTCATTTCCCTTTTTCACGGTAATTTATGCAAGTAGAATATAAGAGGGAAAATAAAAAATTTTTGTTTATTTAAATAAATGTTGTATGGGAAAAGATGATTTTAGGAGAGAGAATGGAGAATAATTGGTGAAAGAACATTAATTGTAACATTTTGGTTGAATAAACAAAGGAAAAAACAAAATTCAAGAAGCAAATAAATGATAGGACACGGTTTTTCTAGATAAAATACGGAAAAATGTGGAACTAAATATGGAAATGGGAACTATATTTTGGGACACCCAAAATGGAAATGGGAACTATATTTTGAGACGGAGGGAGTATAATGTATTACTAGACTTGTGGCCCGTCTCATACACCGGTTAAAAAAAGTCAATAAGAATAAAGAATATTTCTATGTTGAAGAAAAATATGAGAGTTTATTTATGCAATGATTGATCAGTAATTGATAGAGTGGAATTTTTCTACAATCCGACTTGCATGGACCCGGTTCGCACTAAAAATAGTGGGGACCAGGCCCAGGCACGTGACCCGTTATATCACTTTAACATACACTATATCATTTTAACATACACTATATCATTATAACACACCCTATATCACTTTAACACACCCTATATCACTTTAACATCCACTATATCACTTTAATATACACTATATCATTGTAACACACACTATATCATTTTAACACACCATATATCACTTTAACACACCCTATATCACTTTAACATACACTATATCACTTTAACATACACTATATCATTTTAATATACACTATATCATTGTAACACACACTATATCATTTTAACATACACTATATCACTGTAACATACACTATATCATTTTAATATACACTATATCATTTTAACATATACTATATCATATCAATATACACTATCATAAACTCACGTGATATGGATCGGGTGCACACTAATTAGTGTGCACCGGGTTCATATTAGTTTTTTTAATTTTTCTATATGAATAGTACTACTACAGTTTTCATTACACTAAAAGATTCCTATTTAACACTACTCTGTTTACATATAATATTATGGAATTTTCAATATGGTAAGTAGTCAAATATGTTTATAATGTATATATAGAATAATCAGTTTTCTTAAAAATGTAGAAATCTATACAAATATATTAAAAGGTGTGTATGATAACGTATATGCACTTTGTGTCACCTTTCTTCTACCACTAAGATTTTGCCACGTGTCTATTAACCAACAATAAGTCAGTTGATCATTATTTAAAAATATATATATGTTGAATCATGGGCTCGAACTCGTTACCTGAGGTAAGAATTTCTAAAGACTCGTCATCTGATTTAACATCTTTTAGTGATTCATATTTCCACAAAATTATCGATATGTGTTGATATGTGTTGTAATTAGCAATGTGGCAGTCAATGCCTATTTCCAACCATAAAATTCATTTTTCCTTTTTGCAGTCATCCCCTTTCTCCATCTCATAATAATGTCTTGAATCGAACCGATAACCTAATAATAAAAATCAAGATACATATACTACTACACCAAGTGATATATGATAAATCATTTTAAAATTAAATTATTAATAGATGAAAAATATAATATTTGGAGTATTACCCGGACCTAAAAATTAGTTTAACATTAAAAAAAAGAGTCAAGTGGCAATTTTTGAGCGAATTAGATATAATTAGACATAGACATGTTTATTATGGGCCTCGTTATAGGTTTCACACCGTATTAGTTGCTTCACGGGTTGTTTTGGTCTTTAGCAAGCTAAGCGAGAGTTTGGGCTTTATAGTTTAAGAACCTTGCTTATGTTATTGTTGAGGGCTAGTTCTGTGTGGATCCCTTGCTTTGCAAGGTAAGGCTTACACATGACACATTTGGTTTGCTGTTTTGCACACGTTTTAGCCTTTTTAAGTGAGGTCCATGTGAGATGGTTCATCTTTGGCCGCATCCACTAATTCGGAACTTAATTTGAAAACTATATTTCGACCCAAAAATTTCCATTCTTTTAATGACCATGCTAGTAAACATAGTTAGGTTAGAGGGTCTAGTGCAAATACTACATAAGCAAACACACGCATAAGACATTAGCAAAGATATATTCAATAGCTTTTTCAATACAATAAATCTCCTTCTCCACAACCTCTTCTATCTGTTTTCATTTAGACTTTTCTTGGAAATTTTCGTGTTATTACTAAAAGGAGAAATTCTACAATTGCTACAATCAAATTGTAAAACCTGCTCGAATCAATCAATCTAACACATTAGTTTTTACATGTATTCCGAAATAAAATATCCTACTCTATATCCAACATGGAAGAAAGAGGACAAATACCTCCAAGAAATTTTCATCATTCGTAAAATGTTTGTGACCATAAAGATGTGTGAAGAAGAAGATCAAGGTATGAACTAGGAGGGAGAGAGGTTTTAGTGTTTCCATCAAGAAACATAACCTTAACGAGCTAAATAAGGGAGGATACTCAGATGACATATCTCTTTATGTGAAGAAAAAATAGTCTCACCAACGAATTTGATGTTTCGATTTCTTTTCCATATGTCACATTCAATCCAATCACACAGGCTCTATAACGTTCATGCAATCGAGCTTCCTGCCCAAAATTAAATCCAAAAAGATATTCACCCCATGAGAATAGGACATCCAGAAAAAATACCATTCGAAAGAGCCAAAAAGATCTACATGCGGAATACGAACATCACAAGGACAAAAGGAGGAGTACTAAAAGGGGTGTTTGGTTCACGAAATGGTATAGGTTTGGAATAAGGAATGAAACCGAAGTGGTATGAGGTTGGAACTTAATACTTGATTCCATGTGTTTGGATTTATCATAGAATGAATTTTTTTCATTTTATTTTTATACCTGAAGGTTTGGTATGAGTCATACCTACCTCCTCCTTGTGTTTCAAAACTCTATACCTTATGCGGCGTTTGGTTTACAAAATGGTATATGTTTGGGATAAGGAATGAAACTTTGATGGTATAAGGTTGAAACTTGATTCCATGTGTGGATTCATCTTGGAATGAATTTTTTCCTTTTATTTTTATACCTGAAGGTTTGGTATGAGTCGTACCCACCTCATCCCTTGGGTTTCTAAACCCCATACCTTATGGGTGAAGTATGGGTTTAGAAATGTAAAATTTTGCAAACAAACACGAGGCATAGGTTTTAGTCATTCTAAAACCATACCTCGTACCTTATTTTTCTCAACTAAACACCCCCTTATAGGTTTGAGTTACGGGTTAAGAAATTTTAAATTTTGCAAACACTAGGTATAGATTTTAGTCATTCTAAACCCATACCTCATGCCTTATTTTTTTGAACCATACACCGCCCCTAAGAGTCTAAGACCACCTCAATGACCAACTCTCAAAGCAAAGGAATGAACCCTTCAGTGTGAGAAATAACAGAGCAAATATATATTACAGCCATTTACAGGAAGTGCTAATGATATTATAGTGAGATAGATACAAAATTTCGGACATGCATAATAATATGCTAGGATCATCAAAAATTGCCAATTTTGATGAGCTATCAGCTAAAATAAAAATGTACACATTCACCTAATATTGTTGTTCAAGATTCTTCCTTCGTGAAATAACTTTGTGGCAGAGAAAAATCCTCCTCGCGATGTGGAAATTCAGCATCCTCATCCTCTCCTCTCTGAAATTGGATATAGAACAAGATTGATTACTATAAGCGACGATCACTACAAGCGACAAATTATATAACTTAAATACAATCTCCTAGCTATAGGTAGAGAATTTTCCATATGGAGTATTACAATAGGCTATCAAGGCCATATTGAATTTAAAGGTAAGGTGCATATATAAACCTCCCATCAGAGTCACTCTGAGTAAATTGATCCTCAACAGCTTGCTTACCAGCATCTCCAGGTTGTAGAAACGATCTAACAAGCGCATAACCTCTTCAGAAGAGAATTGACGATCAAAGCTGTTTGAAGCGAAATGGAAAAGCAATGTAATTAATGGTAAAAGTTAGTTTTACCAATTTTTAATAACTTCATGGGTGCCAGTGCATCATAAAAATGACAAAAAGCATACCTTCTTCGGAGAAATTCCATCACACCATAAAGGACAAAGTGACGATGTATGCCTGAAGCAGAAAATCCTATTATGGAATTCTTACATTTTATTTGCAGCTAATGTATACTAAAACCAATTGAAATAGATATAATGCAAGTGCTTAGTAATAAGAAGTAATCAATGAGAAAATGATCAGTTACAAGAAGTCACCTAAAATATGGGACTTGACCTTTAGCCTTCAGAAATAGAACCTGGAGCTACAATTCTAGCACAACATGACCTACTATTATCAAGTTCTCAGGATCTCCATCAAAAGAAGCAACAAAATTTATTTGTTATTTCTTCAGGAAAAAAGATGAAGCCTCATAAGCCATAACCAAAAACCCAGGAAAAAGGAAACTGGTGAGTTATTTTGCTTCATTATTCAATGTTCTCCGTGAACTGCTATAAGAAGCCATAATCTACTAACATATTTCCTACTATATTTCATTTTCAGGTTAGCCAATACTGGTGATGTAAGGAGAAATCCACTGTCTAATTACAAATTAAAGAAGCCATTTTTCATGATCAGGGGGTCAAATTGCTCTGCAACAATGTAAAAATCAAGTCTGCAAATGATTACAGCTGTTGTCTGTATATTATATGGGCTCTGGGGCATAGCAGACTAACTCTGAAGAAATTGAACAATGAACAAGTTATCAATCTACTTATATGAGTTGTTACTCGCTTCATCCCCTTCAAGATTGCATTCTCATTTTGTTAATTTACTAAGAGTTGGGTTGGGTAGGTAGGTAATTTTGTGTTGGTGTGTGTGGGGTAGGAGAAAAAAAGTAGAGAGAAACTGTGGGGACCATGTCACTTAAATAAGAAATGGATCAATCTTTTAAGGACAAACTAAAAACGAAAAACGGGGTAAACTTTTAGGGATGGAAGGATGGCCAAACTCCACTTTCTATAAGATTATAGCAGTGTTATAGTATAAACCATTTGTCTCCTACTCTCCTCAAATAATTATTTCATCTTCTATTTCTTCAATTTTAGACTAAGGCCTTGTTTGGTTGAGCTTTTTTGGGCTTGGAAATGGATTCAATAATCTAAATCCACTACTCCTTGTTTGGTTTGGGTAGTGGGTTAACCATTACCATTACTTGAGGGTAACCCAAACCCCCCAAATGTTACCCTACAAATTAGAGGAGTAACAAAATCCTTTCCATTCCCTTACAAGTGATCCCTTTACATTGTTAAACCAATCACCAAGTAAAAGTAATAATTATTGTTACCATTCCTCTTGTCTACTTTGCTTCAATTCCCTTTTCATTCCTCTACTTGAACCAAACACCCCTGAAGTTATGAAGCTGCTAAATACAGGACTCTGCACTACTTATACTTGGTGATGATATAAATGTCTGCAATTTCTAAGAAAAACTAAGGCTCCGTTTGGTAGGGCGTAAAACGTTTTTCCGAAAAACTGTTTTCCTCTATTTTCAGTTTTACATTGTTTGGTTGGCAAAAGAGTGTAAAACCAATTTCCCTTGCGGTAAAATTACTCTCCCAATGATGGAAAACCATTTTCCTTTCAAAATGAAGTGAAAACTATTTTCCTTATATCTCCTTTACACTCCTCTCACTACCTCCTTACTTTCCCTTTCATTTTCCTTTCATTTCATCATTTTTCTTACATCGAACCAAACAATGGAAAACTAATTTTGGAATTGTGTTTTCCATTGTACATTGTTTTCCATGAAAATCATTTTACACTGAAAATGTTTTACGCCCTACCAAACGGAGCCTAAAAGGAAAAGAGCATCTCTTAGAGCATGTTTCGTATGAAATTTTCATGTGTTGAAAACGGAAACAAGAAAACCATTTCCGTTACATGTGGTTTAGTATAAGGGATGGTGTAGTGGTTTCCGTTTCTTGAGGATACTCAATTATAAGGCTCCTCAATCTCAAAGTAACGAACTATAGCGTTCTGTTTCCATAATGATATCAAACACCGATAAAGGTAACAATTATTGTTACCAGTCTTTCCCTCTATTTGATTCTAGTCCCTTTTCATTCCATGAGTTGAACCAAACATACACTATATATACATGGGTCCACAAACCCAACTCATAAGGGAAAGCAATGAAAGGTTAAATTTCTCATAGAAGTACAAAAAGGGTCCAATATTAAGAGTAAAAAAATTATGTTCCTCCAAATCTCATTCACTTATCTTGTTCATATTGTACATTATTAATAAGTCTATGATTCAAAACTATTGGTAAACCCCTAAGATAAGTAAAAAAACTCCTCATATTGCATATGCAGTTCATCATCGAAACACGATTCTAAAGGAGTGTGAATTCATGCTTAGCAACAATGCTTTCATCATAATCCATTGCAATAATCTTGGTTAAAAAAACAACAGCTTCAAGTAAGGATTCACTAGACATGGAATAATATATAAAACTCCTGATAATTTATAGAACTAAATTTCCACATTTAAAAAACAAAAATAAACTGGGTAAACGATATAACAAATTTAGCAACTAAAAGTAGAAACTTCATTCAAATTGAAATGGGAAATTAGTATACATGCCTTTTAATTTTCCAGGAGGGTAAATTTCAAGTGCCTCCAAAAATCTTAGCTCCAATTCTGCTTGTGATTGCTCCTATTTATTCAAATCCCACAAAAAAAAAGAACCCAAATGAGATATTATGATTATAGAACAAACCCAGAATCAGAAATTAATGATGAGAGAGAGAATGACCTTAGTAAGAGAAGATGCAGAAGAAGGTGGAGCCTTGCATGGAGAATGTACAGACATGCCATCTTGTTCTTCTTCTTTGCCCATTTTTCTCTATTTTCTCCTGTCCAGTTTCAGACAATAAAATTAAAAAGTAAAACCAAATTAATCTTTATTAGTTTGTAATTTATATTGGCTCCTAATTGATTTTTGAATTTGATTTTTATAGTCTGTTTATTGCAAACACTGGAACATTTTTTTTTTGGAGTATTTCTAGGGTTTATAATTTTGATCCAAATTCATCAGCATTAGAGTTGTTTGTGGAGTTGGGTTCGGGCTGAGTTGCTCAAAGGTCCACCAAAACCTTAAAAACTTATGGGCCATATAATTTGGTACTTCACATATAGTCGAAGTATTTGTTATATGTCTCCAATTTGGTTCAATTCCTAATTTATTGGGCCATCATTTTGAAGACTGTACCATCCTAATTGTATATCTATTTACTTTTCCAACATTTTGATTTCTCTAACGTCTTTGATATAGTGCAAATTTTAGGTGCTATCGGGAGTATCTAAAATTATGTGTTTCTGAGCACTTTTTTTGCATTTGTAATGAGCAAAATATAAATGTTCTAAAACAATTAGAAAGAGCACCTTAATCTATGTGCTACTAAAAGCACTGTAAAGGCAGAGGTGATCATGGGCCGGGGCGGATTCGAGCCTAAAAAATTTACCCATTGGTCGGGCCGGGCCAAATATTTGTGCCCAAAACCGCTATTTCGGGCCAAAATAAGTGGTCTTTCGGGCCAAAAAAATAGACTTAAAAGTCCTTTTTCGCTTTCCCAAAGCCAAAAAAAAATAATCGGGTCGGACCTGACCGCGGGCCAAAAAATTCTGCCCATAACCTGGCCCAAAATCGGACCGGGCCAAAATGATCATCACTATGTGAAGGCTTTGCCAATATAGAGGGATTGTAAGTCTTTTTCCTTGGGAGTTGGGATCTATTGGGTATATTAGTATCCAAAATTATTATACATGCCCTTAGAGAAAATGGAGTATACAAGTTATTAATTCAAATTTAATTGAAACAAATTTTACAATATTCCACTCTTTAATGTGTATCTCCTCTCCTTTATTTGCAAACTTTGATTTTTGAGGGATCAAATTTGATTATTTACCACTTATTTGGTTACTTATGCAATGGTAAATATCGTCGCATGAACCTACAATAAAAGCGAACGTCAACTAATTTAATTGTTTAAAGTTTTGGGATGTGACGTCCAAACCCTTGGATCAAATCTCGTCTACATCAATTGTCCCAGTGATTTTCTCCATACCAAAAATAAACACAAAATCATTGTGCACACGTCTTAGAACATATTTTGAACGTCAGCTATATGATTTTCCTTTAAATTGCTCCAAAAAAAATTGTTTTCCTTTAATAGATGGCATGCGCTATATTCTTCCATGATATTTTTTTATATCACAAATTCTTGTATACGGCCGGCCACACATTTCGTGTGTGGCCGGCTCATTTATAAGCTCAGGTGAAATTACGCTTCTTCTTCCGCGTGATTCTCCTCTAAAAAACATACCAAACTCTTCTCTCTCATGGTTGAAGACGCCGACAACGTTACTTCCCCTGGATCTCTTCAAGACTCTTTAACATTTTCTCTCTCCTCAATTAATTTCTTCTATTTTCTCTCTCCTCCATTGAAGGAAGCTTCACTTGTTCTTTCTCTTCTTCTTCACTTTCTTTTCAATCTTTGAAAAACTCTTGCATTTAATACTATCTTGTATTTTCTCTCTCCTCTTTCTAAACGGTTATCTTTGAAGGGAAAAGAGTTTGAAGATTGAATTGGATAAGTCAAATTGGGGATTTTAAACGGAAGTTAGTTTAACGTTTGCTTCGTTTGGGGATAACCTCCTTTATTCATATCAGTAACCTTATTTATTCATACCATATCATACGAGTAATCTCATTTGTTCATATGAGTAACCTTAAAATATTATTGTAGTAACCTCGTTTAATACTATGAGTATCTCATTTAATCTTATTAGTAACATTGTTTAATCTTATGGGTAACCTCGTTTAATCATACTAGTAATCACATTTATTTATATGAGTAACCTCATTTAATCATACCAATAACTCCAATTGTTCAACAATTAACCCCCTATTTCTTAATACGAGCTAGTAATCTCATTCATTTATAAAGAGTAACCTTATTTATTCATACCAGTAACCCCATTTAATCATATGAGTAACCGCCTTTTGTTCACATAAGTAATCCCATTTTATTCGCATCAGTAACCTCAATTGTTCATACAAGTAACCCCCACTTATTAATACGAGTAACCTCATTCATTTAACAGGGGTAAGCCATTTATGCATACTAGTAACCCCATATAATCATATGAGTAATCTCATTTTGTTCACATAAGTAACCCCATTTTATTCATATCGGTAACCCAAAATGTTCATACAAGTAACCCCCACTTATTAATAAGAGTAACCTCATTTGTTCATAAGGAGTAATCCAATTTATTCATACTAGTAAACTCATTTAATCATATGAGTAGCTCTATTTGTTCACATAGGTAATCTCATTTTGCTTATAAGAGTAACCACATTTATTTATAGGAGTGACACTCTTTTATTGTTAAAAGTAACCACATACTCATACAAGTAACTCCATTCGGTCATAAGAGTAACCCCATTTGCTCATAAAGGTTTGTGCATAAGGGTCAACTTCAAAAGTTCATATATCACAGCACACTTAATATTTTTGGAAGATTCAAGTTGGGTATGAAAATTTGGCTCGATAGCTTTTCAACGCATGGTCAAAAGCTCAATTCTGATGAGAAACGAGTGAGATATTACCATTTGAAAATGAACTGGCTGGCTAACAGGTCTCGCGCGCGGACACACCTGTAATTTCGCGTGTGGATGATGTTTTTATATCATCAAATCTTATCCATATCACGACCCGCTTGCTAAACCTTCCAATTAAAACATTCAAGGAATTTTATATTAGAGCATCCCCACTCATGCCCCAAAAAAAATGACATATTTGTCTCTCATCAACTTTCTCTCTCATCTTACAAAAGTTGGTCATGTTTTATGACTCATTTTGACAAATGCACCCCACTCATGACCCCTAAAAAAAAGTTATATAATATGAACACTATAAGAGGGGGGAGGGGGTGAATTATAGTGAGAGAATATGCTATACTTTTTGCGGAATTAAAAGATAGCTAGGGAACACCCAATGGGAACACGAGAGATTTTAGCGAGGAAAAACTTCAGGCCCAATAGGAAGAAACGACCTTGACCACAAGGGATTTTGACTCAATACTTTCCGCTATAATAGGGCAAACGACTCTATTTACAAACCTATTACTTTTCTCTCGGGCCCCAACTTGAGTTCCTAAACTCAAGTTCCCAACAACAGTTCCCACAAATGTTGTTCTTCTCCAACTTCCCTCGAAGTTCTTTTCTCTTTCTCTTTCTCACGCTTTACTCAAAGCTTCCCACACTTACACTAGTTCACTCAAACCCTTACCCAAAAATACAATTTATAAGACAATGGAAGAGTAAAAGCTCGAATAAAGTAAGTATGAATTCTCTTAGGAACGACATTGACTCTTAAGACAACTAAGAATATTTAGCTAAGTCAAACGCATTGGTGTGACTACTAAAAGTCAGACACAAAATAATTTAAGGTTTAGGCGCCTATTTATAGAGTACTTAGGCAAGACATAAACTAACCACTTCTTAAGTCCATTATCCCATGATGTCCATAACTTAATTAATTAATTAATTTTCATAAAATATTTCTTGAGAAATAATTAACCCACTCACTCCACTACTTAGCTTAAAAATAAGAAGCAGTAAACATTACGTGACTGTGGATGCTTGAGGAATAATTAATCTAATTAAATTAATTTAGGCTTGAGAAGAAATTAATCAAGCACACTAACGACTAACTATAAACATGTTGAAGTAGTGTCTTTAGGTGTCATATATGTTTACTTGGGGAGTAATTAAAATATTTACTTTAAATAATTTTTAGGAAAATCTCTTTATAAATAAATTAATCAAAACCGAAAATCATATTTGAATTTAAAAAGAAAATATTTTTATAACCGAAAATTATATTTGATTTTGAAAACAAAATCTTTTGGTTTTATTAAAATATAAAAGATAATATTTAAAAGGTTTGATATTATCCTAATTAATCAGAAAATCATTTAAAATCTTTTCCTAACAAACTAATAACAAACTCCCTAAAATAGTGGATCTATTCAAAACTAACCTAGGACTCCTAACAAACTAGTTGGGCACACAAATAATGTTAGGCGCACCACTTAGGAAATATTAGGGGTTCCTTAAGTCGTTACTAAGTTTGTTTCTTAACCTTGTTCCTAACTGTGCCAGTGTCTGTTCCTTTCATGGAAACAGAACCAAGTTCCGTTTGAGAATTCAATACAAACTAAATTGAGCATTCACTCGAACTTAACAAGAAGATATTAGATACATCCTAATGTATTCTAATATTCACTCCAAGCTTGATACTACATCATTCGAACATCTTCACTTTGATCTTTCATTAATTCTCCATTTTAATCTTCGATCAAGTATTTTCTTTGTTCGAGAATGAGTTACCTAGCAACATCATAAATAAAATACAATATGTCTTTTGTGGTTAAGTCCTCTTCAAAACTCAAAGGTCAACAATTTCCTTTTTTGAAGATGGCAACAAAAGGCATATACAATATAATATTTAATTTAAATAAGTCATATAAAACTCTTTTAACAAAGTAATTCAACTAAGTTAAATTCTAATAGACTTTTTATTTTATTTTTTAACTAAGAGAAGAAAACGATTTGAAATAAATTTGGGAACATGAAACATGGCTAGAGAAAAAATATTTACTCTTATTGCCTTTCTCTTTCCCCCTTTGGCATCTTCAAAAATATTATTCCGCGATTTCGAAAAGATTAACACATCACACCAACAAACTTTGTTAAAAATAATTTGGTTAGTATAAGCGAATAAAGCATTCAACTCTCAAAAACGGCAATCCAAGAATATTAGCCATTCAAGAGACGCACACATGCAAAAATATTCAACTTAAAATTAGCAAATTAACCTTATTCCATTGTAGCATGCGAAGGAAGGAAATAAAGAAAATACACACACACAAAAATTGTTCCCATAATATATGAAGAAAGAAAAATAAACTAGGAAGAGTGTTTTAGGTTTAGGAGAGGAAGGTTGTTCGACCACTTCTTCCACCACATCGTCCAACTTGACCACCACTTCCTTGTGGTTGCGTTCAACGGTCTTATCAAGCTTGAACACGATATCCCCCAAGTCGTCAAATTCGTGTTCATCTTTTGGAGGGTTGTGCAGTCATATCTTCAAGTTGCTCCATAATGATCGTTTGACCCGCTAAAGCTTTGTCAACCTTCTCCGTCAACCCTTGCACTAGCCCATTCACTCACATGTGTTTCATGAGCGAATTCCATCATCGCTTCCGGTTGACCCATAACCAATGTAAACAAATAATCTAACCTTTGTGCATGAGCAAAGGTACAAGTAGCGCCAATGGAAGGGTTTTGGGATGAGGAGGATGAGGGGTTATGTGGGTTAGGTTCGGCAGTGGGTTCCTTAGGATCAGCAATGCATTTTAAGGAATTTACAGTCTGGCTCATAACAGGAAGGGAAAAAGTGAAAGATATACAACTTGCAATTGATTACCAGTGAAGAATTATTTGCAGCAAGATTCCTCAAGCTGTTGCTTCACTGCTCCTACCGGGAAATATAGTGGTATCTCTTGGTAAATACAACAGATCCAAAATGACATAAACATGTAACATCAATATAATAAACACGTTCATCACTTCACATTATAGAAGATCAGAGTTCAAAATTTTCAAAGAGAATGCGTAAAAAAATAAACATCTGAATAGAGTCTTTGAGAAAGTGTTCTACAAAAATCAAAAGAGAGCTAGTATTCGAGATAGTATTCTTACATAAATCAAAAGAGAGCTAGTATTCGAGATAGTATTCTTACATACGTCTAAAAAAAATTACATTGTGGTATTAATTGATCTATAAATATGATCCAGATCAAAATTTACTAGTGCTATAATTCTAGTAAATATGGAGGGATAGAGGCGTAACTAATGTTAAAATATAAATAATAAATAAACAAACCTTTTAATTTCTTCTAAATTGCCTATTGTAAAGAGAGATATACATATTTGGTGGAGAACATTAGAAATAGCTGCCTGTGACAAAATTAAAACCCCTAACCCCAACAAGATAGTTGCACCCATAAACACCAATTACATGATTGTGCAAAGATAACTTATCATCAATAATGCATTATTCAAGATCCAAGAATGTGCAAATGTTATTTACATTCAACTAGGGCAGATTTTCATCGTGTCCAAAAAGGAGCTCGAATTCATTACGACACTGATGCAACGAAATGAGCTTAAAAGCAAGAGATTAGTAACCATTAGAGAATATCACCTCAATCTCACGATCATTATGTATCGTCGATTTGACGACATGTCCACAAGTGAGGATGAGACAATCTTCTCCATCCTTTAACAATATTGTCCAAGAAACAGCATTTTCATGAGTCACAACAACACGAACCGCTCAAGGATCTATCCATTAGAGAACATCACTTCAATCTCACGATCATTATGTATCGTCGGTTTGACGACATGTCCACAAGTAAGGATGAAACAATCTTCTCCATCCTTTAACAATATTGTCCAAAAAACAGCATTTTCATGAGCCACAGCGACACAAACCGCTCAAAGATCTGTCCAACTTCATCTTCCGTCTTGCGAACCGAAACGTTCTTGTGGGCAGATCCTTGAGCTTCCAACTACATCATATAGTTTCCTACTCCTCTACTCTCCTACTACCCCCTCCCTACCCCACTACCCCCTTACCCCCTCCTACCCCTACCCTTACTACCCCTCCTACTCCTCTACCCTCCTACTACCCTCTACCCCCTCCTACCCCTACCCTCTACCCCTTCCTACCCCCTCCTACCCCCTCTACCCCTAACCCCTATCCCTCCTACTACCCCCTCCCCTACCCCCTCCCCTCCCCTACCCTTCCTACCCACCTATCCCCCTACCCTCCTACCCTCTATCCTCCTACCCATCCTACCCCCTTCCTACCCATCCTACCCCCTTCCTACCCCCTACCCTCTCCTACCCCCTACCCTCCTACCCCTATCCTCCTACCCCTACCCTTCCTACCCCCTATCCTCCTACCCTACCCTTCCTACCCCTTCCTACCCTCCTACTACCCCCCTCCTACCTCTCCTACCCCCTCCTACCCTCTACCCCCCTCCTACTACCCCTCTACCCTCCTACCCATCAACCCCTTCTTACCCTCCTACTACCCCTACCCTCTACCCACTCCTACCTTCCTACCCCCTACCCCCTACCCCCCTACCCCCCAACCCCCCTTCTACCTCCCCTTTCCTACCCCCAACCCCCCTCCTACCTCCCCCTCTTACCCCTACTACCCCTACCCTCCTACTACCCCCTCCTATCCCCTACCTCTACCTCCTACTCCCTACCCCTCTACCCCCTACCCCTACCCTCCTACCCCTTACCCTTCCTACCCCTCTACCCCCTTCCTACCCTCCTACTACCCCTTCCTACCCCTTACCCTTCCTACCACTTCTACCCCTTCCTACCCCTTCTTACCCCCTCCTACCCCCTACCCTCTACCCTCTCCTACCCCCTACCCCTCCTACTATCCACTCCCCTACCTCTACCCCTTACCCCTCTACCCCTTACCCTCCCCCTCCTACCCCTACCCTCCTACCCCTACCCCCTACCCCTTACCCCCTACCCTTCCTACCCCTTCCTACCTCCTACTACCCCCTCGTACCCTCTCTACCCCTACCCTCTACCCTCTCCTACCTCTACCCTCTCCTACCCCTACCCCTACCCTCCTACCCTCTACCCCCTACCCCTATCCTTCCTACCCTCCTACCCCTCCCCTACCCTCCCTACCCCCTTCCTACCCTCCTCCTACCCTCCTCCTACCCCCTACCCTTCCTACCCTCTACTCTCTCCTACCCTTTACCCCTCCTACTCCTACCCCTACCCCTACCCTACCCCTTTACCCTCCTAACCCTCTACCCCTACCTTCTTACTCCTCTACCCTCTTACTACCCCTCTACCCCATATTCCCTCCTACCCCCTACCCTCTACCCCCTCCTATCTCTACCCTTACTACCCCTCCTACTTCTACTATCCCCTCCTATCCCTCTACCCCCATATAATGCTACTTATACGGCTTTACGCTATAATTTTTGATATCAAAAACTAGTTATTAGGTCCGGGCTATGCCCCGGGTAAGAAAAAATTTCATTTATTAATATAATACTTTATGATAATAACACTAAATACAACTTAGCTTAGTGATTAGAACTTTAGTATATGTACTTAAGGTCTTATGATCAAACCCTATACTATGATATTTCTTAATTTTTTTATTGTACATGGATTATATGAACTAAAACTCTCTAGGGAGAGCGCCACGTGGAACAGCTTTTTGTTTTTGTACGCCTTTTAGTATATATGTACTAGCATTTTTTGCACGCGATGCGTGCTTGGATTTTTTTCAAAACAGAAACTCGATTTTTTTCGACGTATGTAAAAGTCAAAATTTGAACATTAGACATACAAAGTATAATTGTTTTTATTTACAAAATTTAATTGGTTTAGTCTCTGTCACTTAAGTCTCTCACCAGTCTTTTTTTTTTTTTACTTTTCAAGGTCAAAATTCTATGAACAAAATAGAAATTTTATTGAATTTATCTCTGATTTCTAATATTATAATTTTTTAGTTGATTTTGAATTAAGTACACTACTTCATATATTGTGAAGAAAGTGGACACTTGGATTTCAAGTCAAATTTTTGTGAGTATGTATTGACGTTGTAGTGTATTGGTTGTAGTTTGTAAGTTAATCTTTGGTTTTTGTAAAGTTTCATCATTTGAGTGATTTGTGTAATGTAAATTATACAATTCTATGATTTTAGTTGACTTATGAGTTGTGAGTGATTGTTATAATTTTATTTCCAGTATTTTTATTTGAATCTCCCTTTGGTTTGTAAGTGGATTTGTAATTTAGAAAGGAAAAGGGATAAAATAGTCTCTTCATTCGGGGACACCATAGCTCCCCTTCCCTTATATAATAGAGATATGTTGTACTTTAATTCTTGAATGATATTTTACATAAACCTTTTTACCTTGATAATTAATCGCTATAATATAATAGAAAGAGATAGGTCCAAATATATGTAAGAGTTTCATTATATATAGGAAACACTATGAAAAAGTAAATAATTTTTTTTCCTCGTCTAACTTCTAAATTATAATTTCACTACAAATACACCTCAGTTTTTTTTCCTTGTCTAACTTCTAAATTTTGTTTGCACACATTGATATTTAAAAATTTCCATCATTTCAAATTTGGTCCTTTTCTAAATTTTAACACTTTTAGCTTCAATTATATTTGAAATGAAATTTTGATTTTTTCATACACAATTTGATATTGGAATTTTTTTTTAGAAAAACAAAAATCGTTACTTTTTGCAAATTAATTTTTTTTTTTTCTGAAAATGGATTTTTGCAAAAAATTTGATATTGTTTTGTTTTTCAAAATTTATTTCTGAACATGGATTTTTTGCAAAAGTTTTGGGCAAAAATTTAAATATTGGCATTTTTTTTAGAAAAAACTAAATTTGTTTTATATGAAAATGAATTAAATTTAAGTCTGATTGTATAAAAGCCCTTTTGAACTCATTGTTGTCATCTCCATTTTTTAACTACATAACAGTCAACTAATTTCCTATTGTTTATTTCAACTAATGTGAAATAATTTGGAAGTTCGCAAATTATGCCGATGGATGAATGTGTGATATCACCGTCAAAATCTTATGTTTTTCTCAAATTTGTGTTTATAGGTAACTTTTGTGAGTATTGTAAGTAAATTTTTGTAGTAAATGTTTTTTATGTATTGATTCTAGATTATTAGTTTTACTTTGTATGTTAATTTTAAGTTTTAATAAAGTTTTTTGATTATTTGAATGATTTGCAACATGATTTTCTTAATTGTATGAGTGATTTGTAAAGTTTCTTCTTTTAAGTGATTTGTGAGTGAGTGTTGTAATTAATTTTCGGTAGTTTTTTGATTATGCCGATTTTATTTGAGATTCTTTTGTAATTTAGAAAGGAAAGGGGGGTAAAATAGGCGTTTCAAAAGAGGACACCATTGCTCCCCCCTTCCCTTATATAATAGAAATAGATACTGACGTTCATGAAATTTCAGATAAAATTGAGTTAAAGATTAGAAGTATCTTTTTTAAATGCAAAACAGATTTGTACAAGTAACTCTAAATTTGGAAGTCCTACTGAAGATCATATTTCAAAACCTTGTGCCCCTACATGGCAGAAGTTGTCGCTAAATATCTCAAAAATTAGATGATGGTGGTGTTGGCTTCTTCAAGTCAACTCTATAGCTTTGTGTCAGTGTACAACAATAAGAACAAGAAGAAGAATAACAACAATCCCAAAAAATGGGGTTAGCTTTGATTCAATATGTTTTTCCTTGTTACGAGCCATGACCCCATATTTTTATTAAAGCATAATTCCTACCTATCCAGGGGTATGAAATGAACTCATTAATGGGGGAAGGGTATTATCGATATCATAATTATTAGTTTGAATATTGGAGAATGGAGAGTTAAGTAATTAAGCATATGAGAGGAGTTTTGCAATTTTTGGGGTGTGTTATATCTAATACTAGTGCTCAACCTGGATAAACTTCATACAAACTTTTGTATTGTCTAAGTAATTAAGTACCTTCACATCTATTTCAGCAAGTGCAGAATCTTTCTTCAGGTTTGTACTTGCGACAGCCATGTGAATGGAGAAGCAACAATTATGTCTAGCCTCCATGCCTGCAAAGAAAGGAAAAGATAACTACTTCCTCCGTTTCTTTTTACTCGCTACACTTTCCATTATGGGAAGTTTCACATTACTTGCTACACTTCTTTTTTGGGCAATAAACTCTCTCTATCTCTCTCCTCTCATATGGGTCCCTTTTCTTTTTACTCTCTACCTCTCTCTTCTCCAAAAATTGCCTAGAAGTACGTGAAATGAGAAGCGTAGCGAGTAAAAAGAAACGGAGGAAGTAAATAATAACAATAGTGATGACAACAATAACAATTACGGTGAAGTGAGTTACCCATGTCTGTCTTACACTGATCTAGATATGTTATGGAAACGTAGCCAGAGATTAGTCGAAAATTAGTCAGCAGTAAATACTTAGAGATAAATAACTAGGCTTGCTATTATTGAATTAAACATCTGAGTGTCATCAGAGCCACAAAGTAACAGGCACCACTATATGTACACTAACGCACCATATCCCACATATACAGGTACAGCAGAGAAGATTCCAAAATAATCTATGGCCTATAAGCCATAGCTCAAATTGCTAGGATGGCAACCAATAGAAAGTAGAATACTTCCAATGAATAAACTCAGCAGTGTGACAAAATTATCACAAAGTTGCCCTAATTTATTCCTAACAGCAACTAATAGAGGAACTCTGCGCTATTGGGTTTATAAAGTGGGCATTTGTGCTCCCTCAAGCCCCCGAGTCTATTCTCCTCGCAACAGCCTTGCTCCCTCAAGCCCCCGAGTCTGGGCTGCACCTCCGACGGAAGTAATAAAACTGAACGTGGATGCCTCTTTAGCCACGGCAGGTTGGGTGGGTTTGAGCGTTGTCGCTCGTGATTCTCAAGGTACCGTCCTATTTGCAGCTGTACGCAGAATTCGATCTCATTGGACAGCGGAAATTGCTGAGGCCAAGGCAATCGAGATGGCTCTCCGGTTGGGTAGGCGATATGGGTTGCAAGCGATCATGGTGGAGTCTGATTGTCAAGTGGTGGTTAATCGCCTCTCGAAACAAGCCCTTTATCTTGCTGATCTAGATATTATTCTCCATAATGTTTTATCTGCTTGTGTTAGTTTCTCTTCTGTTGTGTGGTCTCATGTAAAGCGTGATGCGAACGCTGTTGCTCACCATTTAGCTATGCTAACCCCTTTCGGTGTTGAACAAGTATGGGAGAACCACTATCCTCCGGAAGTGGCTCCTTATATTTTGATGGACAATTTGTCCTTAATATAATGTTAGCTAGCTTTTCCCCTCAAAAAAAAAAAAAAGTGGGCATTTGTGCTATATTTTTCATGTTATGAAATTGAACTCAGTGATTGTTGATGGTACGAACAAACTCAAGTCATTGAAAACAACAGAAGATTTTCACAAGAATGTTCTTAAGATTAATGAAGTTTTGAGACTCAAGCACAATAATATATGGTGCTAGACTGCTAGATTTAGTTAGAGTTGATGCTGATTCTATTGCACATCATTTAGAAACACAAAAGATGAAATGATGACAAAGCAAAAGCCGAAAAAGCAATAAACTGAACATGCCTATTTTAGTGGTTTCCGTATACGCATCAGTAACTATGCTTATAGTCTCTTGTCTTGAGCAGACTTCCGTCAAGCACCATGGTCGAGCCCCCATTCTGGATATCAACTTGTAGCCCTGAAAAAGAGGCAATATGATCAAATCAGCACTATGGAACTTAAGGCCACGTTTATTTTCTACGGATCGTGGCCTTCGATAAGATAGACTAAGGAGCTGATCTCTGTTTGACTAGTATCTCTTTATTAACTCAACAGAATGTTTCTGTCCTATTACAATTGTAAAAAGATTTGGAACTTCCAAGTTCCAACCATGGTATGTATATCAAAAACGGCCTGTCATTCATCATATCAAGCAATGCACATTACATATACATTTCTATGTGCAACAGTACAATTAAAGGCTTAAAGCTTCAATGTGCACAGTTGTTAGCATTGGAACTAAAAAATTCCTGTCATATTTAGCAAGATAAAATTTGACAGTTACTGCCAAACGTATGTCTTTATATTATATTCACTGATGGTGTCAATTTTGAAATCTTGGACGCAATTTCATAGATCAAGCCCCGAAAGCGTTCTTCAGCTTCCTCTTCCAGCAAATTGCTGTTATCGGATCGGCTCGCTCCAGCAATAGTTGCAAGTGCATGCAGAGCATCCTGAGTTGGACAACTAAACACCATAACCATCTCTTTCAAACAGAGAAAACTGCTGAATTAAATGAACACAATATGTGTGTATTTTCTTTATTTCCTTCCTTCGCATGCTACAATGGAATAAACTTATATATAACAAATACTAGTAAAAAAAACAAGGAAAGGTTGTTAAAAAAAAAACAAGAAATTATTGTTATAATGATTTTATTGTAAGACGTGCTTATACAAGTCTTGCTAGAAAATAGAAGGCCAATAAAAGAAAGAGTTGAACATTCGTTTTGAAAATTATAATAGTTTTTAAGTGACTTTTTTTTATAGTGGAAGAAGGAAATTAAAAAATGAGAGGTTTTGGGAGAGAAATTATTAAATATGAACCAGATCAAATGATAAATTATACTTGCATACTACAGGAAGTTGAATTCTTTCTCGACAAGTTTTTAAGGAGCTCAAGGCCACTTATTTTAGGCATGTGAACATCCGTCAATATAATGAAAGATCAAATGATTTATGTTTCATTCGTAGTGTACATAGGCAATCAAGTGGGCTATTCATAGCAACAACTGCAAATTGAATGGAAATTAAATTGCTCAAGTATAAGTACATAAAATCAGGAATCTCAAAAAAAATTAAACTAGTCATGGGTTTCAAACCTTATAACTTATGCGATACAAGAAGTACTTCTTTGCAACAACCTCCCTCCTCTTTCTCTTCTCTCTAAAACCCTAACCTTTCCTACCCCTTCTTCAGTTAGGAGCTGCCATAGATGATTTCATCCAGGTTAAGCCTCTTTTTCCCTTTTATTTTCAATTTTTAATTTATTTTCTTATTTTGTTGAATAAATTAGTCTCTTTATGAGATTTCTGGGAACCCTATTATGGGGTTTTTTTAGTCTCTGTTGTGGAGATCTCTTCTCCCCTGTGGGAGTTGTGAGTGTGGTTTTTTTCGTTTTTAGGTATGAGAAATTGTTCATATTGGTTGAAGTTCGAGATTTAACATGAAAGTATTGGAATCTCGGATGCGGTTAACATGGCTGGATCAAGAATGCTCTTCACAAACCATGTCAGAATGATAGACTTCTTCATCAATAGTGCTTGATTCAGCAAATACAAGGGGATTGTGCTGTATTTTCCGATCTAGTTCATTATAGTTTTTTCGAAGACGAATTTGATTTAACCTTGTTTAATTGTATCTTGTTTTTCTTTGATATCTATTGTAGATGCCGTTTGGCCTTCAATTAATAAAATTTGTCTTTAAAAAAAATGTCAAAAAAAAACTTTTAACTTATGAGCTCATAAGTAAGACTTTATATGAAAGAGTATACCCTCTTCGATCAACATCACTTATCATTTTAGGCGATTTATGAAATACTCCATCCGATCTTTATTAGTTTACTCCTTTCTTTTGCATAGAGTTTTAGGGGAAATAATGTTGTGGGTCATAAAAAAGAAAAAGAAATTATTATTTAACATTAAAGTTGAATGTATGTGTAATGAAAAGTTGGTGGTCCCATTCCAAAATAGAAACAAAAGAAATGGGTAAACTAATAAGGGACATCCCAAAAAGAAATACGGGTAAACTAATAAAGATCGGAGAGAGTACAAATTAAAGACAACACAAATGTAGTTGGCTTATATTTCATGCAATCACTTTCTTATCTTAAAACTTTCACCTTAATTCAGAAAATAAAATTCCATCAAATTAAGGTACACTGAAAATTGTTCCATGACATTTTTTTTTAAAAAAAATTACTCATAAATCAAGTAGAGACAATGCGACAATTTATTACAAAGAATTAATAAAAAAATGAGACATAGTCCACTACATAACAAAAATAGAGAAAGTATTGCCATCTAACTCAATTAGCATTTGTACTCTTGAAAACTAAAGATCAACATATGTAAAAATACTAAAATTAATTGATTATAGAAGATGTTGCTCATAATTAAATCTCTATCATATAAGGTAACACCAACACATGGGGGACACCAAAAAGCAGAAAAAGGAAAAAAAATAGAGGATAACTAACTGTTTCATTTGAATGAAAAAAGGGTGGAAAGTAAGACATTTAAACTAAACATCAATTTTTTGAGAAAATAAAATGTAAAGACAGTTTTCTACCCAATTAATTTTATTTTCTACTACATTTGTTATCACATGTTATCACACGCATTGCGTGCATGTAAGACTAGTAGAGAAATAAAACAATTACCCATCAAAGATCAAGAAAATGAAATAAGTAAAAGAAAAAAAAAACTCATAATAAAGAAATTAAATCCACTTAATTATAAAATAGAAAATTAATATTTTATATATTTTCTAAAGAAAACACAATCAAATCCTTGTTTGTAAAATCATAATTTCACAAAGCATAGCAAATTTTCGACTCAATCTTTTTCTTTTTAAATAGATATAAGATAAAGAAATTATTCTCTTATTCACCTATAATAAACATATAAAAGATGGCTTTCACCAAGTAGTTACACAAGTTTTTGAGTTCTAATCAAGAAAATATTTGGTTTGCATTAAGGATGTACACATCAAAGTCTCTTAAGCTCTATTCTTTTGAACTGCATTAAAAAAAATTCAGTTTAATTCAGTTCCATTTAGACAAATTCAATTTAGTTCGGTCCAGGAAAATTTAGTTCAGTTCAGTTCATTTCAAGAAAATCCAGTTCAGTTCACTTAGTTTTCTCTCACAGTTTCACTTCACTTCAGTTCAGTTCATACAAATTAAGTTTAATTCAGTTTAGTTCAGACAAATTCAGTTCAATTCAGCTTAGTCTAAAAGAGCATAGCCTTAATACCTTTATTTACAAATCGAAAAATCGAGATAAATTCGGTCGAGCAAAAGGTTTTCATCCCTAATTCTAATTTTAGAAAAATTTGTAAATCAAGAAGTTAGGAGATAAATTTTGAAAAAAATAAAATAAAATTCAATAACAAGGAAAAAAAAAAAATGATGTCTTTCTCATAAATTGTTCATAATTTATATTAGTAATTTCAATACTTTTTAATTCAAGTAAAGTGTCATTATGTTTATTGTTTTTATTCGAAATCCAGTCACATATCAAATAAAATTAAAAATCACAACCACTCACTAACTTTTTGAGTCTGGTAACCGTGTCCAACTTTACATCTTCAACCTTTTTATATTAGTGAATTAATATAATATATTTATATTCATCTAATTAATAAAGTTCACATTTTAAGCATGAATCAGTACTATAAGTAAAATAAATAGCAAGTTTTGAGAAAAAAATCATGCACGTATGACGAGCGCATTGATTTAATATATTACTAGGGTTTAGTGTTGTGTTCGACTGTAATTTGAAGGACCCAACTCGTATTTCATACCCAGGTCGATTTCGTGTCTTATCGATGTGGACAAAAATTGTCTGAGTTCAAGTAACAAAGTTTGATACTACCTAAAAGGATAATTTACTTTTACACTACATCTAAGATCACTTATCAAAACTTTTAAAAAAAACATCACTCATATGATCAAAATTTATGGGATGTTTGATTGAGGATAAATAAGATTAGAAGGGTCATTATAAAAAGATAGAAAGGGATTTCTTTCTCCTCTTCTTTCAAGATAAATTCATTTTCTCCTCTTCTTCTCAAGTTTCTCAACGGTAATATTATGTCTAACCGTTGCTTCCCTCTTCATTCCTTCTTTCTCTCTCCTCCAATTGAATCAAAATGTTCATACTTCATCCAAAAAAGCATAAGCTTTTCACATCTAGATAATGAGAGGCGTTTTATTCGGGTTTTGCGCGACTTTTAAAGCGGTTGTGAGCCAGCTCCGTTTTTGAGATTTTGGAGGTCCAAGGGCGAGCCTACATATTAGGGCCCTGATTAAATCCAAGTTTTTTGAATGTTTTATTTTTCTATCTAGACCGAAAAATAAACAATTTTTTGGTCCGAAATTTTTGAAAGAAATGTTAAAATAAGGATGTAAGTATTTGATCATTTAATATATCAATCATAAAACCAAAAAAAGAAATTGAAAAGATGAACAATTAAATGATTAATAAAGAAATTACAAATAAAGTTGAACCCAAAAAAAGTTGCAACCATACCTTACACCAAAATCAAGTGATAAAAAATAATTAAAATTTATTTGTGTGTTACTCTTCACGAATCACGAGTCGAGAATGATTTCGTGTAATTTTATATAGAATGTCTTTTCGATAGGTTTCTGATGGTGCATTTTTACTTCAAAGACAAGGATATGTTTTAATTTATTGATCATCATCATCATCTCTGTACAAGATTAACCGGACTCTCATGAGATTTGTGATTTATCATTGAGTACATCCAACATTATAGTTGGTGCTACTTTGATATAATAGTATTTGCTCATATTTGTGGTGTTAGGTCTACCAAAAAATGTTAGGTGATGGGTAAGCTAACTTTTCAAACTGATCTTGCGCATCCAACTGGGCAAAACTCTCAACGTCAAATGCATTGGAAGATGAGGTAGCAACCGGAGTTCTTTCACGGGAACTACTCATCTTCTCACTCTCTTTTTCTAAATCTTTTAATAAAATTTTGGTTTGTTTAGTCCTCCGCATGAAGGGTGCTGATGCAAAAAACAACAAGCGGGAAATTAAATTGTTTATTTATTTTATTTTATTTTTGAAAGAAAATTGTTTATCTCTTTTTCATATAAAGAAATGCGTTACATACCCCAGTGTCTTTGTAGAATGGTAAAAAAGTTTGTTAATTTTTTTGGGTTTTGCAAAATTGCAATTTTATTTGTAATTTCTTTATTAATCATTTAATTGTTCATCTTTTCAATTTCTTTTTTTAAGTTTTATGATTGACATATTAGATGATCAAGTACTTACATCCTTATTTTAACATTTCTTTCAAAAATTTCGGACCAAAAAATTGTTTATTTTTTAGTCTAGATAGAAAAATAGAACATTCAAAAAACTTGGACTTAATCAGGGCCCTAATATGTAGGCTCGCCCTTGGCCTCCAAAATCTCAAAAACGGAGCTGGCTCACAACCGCCTTCAAAGTCGCGCAGAACCCGAATAAAACGCCCCTATTATCTAGATCTGAAAAGCTTATGCTTTCTGGCGATGGAGTATGAACATTTTGATTCAATTGGAGGAGGGAGAAAGAAGGAATGAAAGAGGGAAGCAACGGTTAGACATAAATATTACCGTTGAGAAACCTGAGAAGAAGAGGAGAAAAGGAATTTATCTTGAGAAGAAGAGGAGAAAAGAAATCCCCTTTCTATCTTTTTATAATGGCCCTTTCTAAATCTTATTTATCCTTAATCAAACATCCCATAAGATTTTGATCCATATGATCGGTGATGTTTTTTTTTTTTGAAAGGTTTTGATAAGTGATCTTAGATGTGTAAGTGTTAAAATGTCAAAATTATCCTTTTAAGTAGTATCAAACTTTGTTACTTGAACTCAGGCAATTCTTGTCCACATCGGTAAGACACGAAACTGACCTGGGTATGAAATACGAGTCGGGTCCTTCAAATTACAGTCGAACACAACACTAAACCCTAGTAATATGTTAAATTAATGCGCTCGTCATACGTGCATGATTTTTTTTTTCTCAAAACTTGCTATTTATTTTACGTTATAGTACTGATTATGCTTAAAATGTGAAACTTTATTAATTAGATGAATATAAATATATTATATTAATTCACTAATATAAAAAGGTTGAAGATCTAAAGTTGGACACAGTTACCAGACTCAAAAGTTAGTGAGTGGTTGTGATTTTTAATTTTATTTGATATGTGAGTGGATTTCGAATAAAAACAATAAACATAATGAGACTTTACTTGAATTAAAAAGTATTGAAATTACTAATTGGGATATTTCATTTGGTACCATTGTACTTTTGGCTTTTCCATTTGGTACCACTATTTTTCAGATATTCTACATGGTACCACTATAATTTGATTTTATTCTCTATTGTAGCATTCAACTAAGTAAAGTGTTAATTTAAGTTAGAATAGGCTAGAGTTTTACTTCAATTTTACATGTTTTAATTTGCGTTAAGGTTTTAATAATCGTTTTAGTCGTTAAGGTCAAAGTTCAGGTCATATTTGACAATAAAAAGACATAGAATATTATGATCATTTTTATGAAAATTTTGACTGAAAATAGAGCTTTAAGGGTTAAAACGATACCCTAAAATCTTAATTTATTAAATTTTTGCAATTGCAAATAGAAACATGCAAACCCAAACAAAATCGTATTCTTGTTCAACCATTAACTAACATTTTACTTAAAAAATGGTATGATAAAGATTAATATTAAATTAGAGTGGTATCATGTGGAATTTTAAAATAACAGTGGTACCAAATGGAAAAGCCAAAAATTCAATGGTACCAAATAGAATATCCCTTACTAATATAATATAATTTGAGTTGACAATTTATGGAAGAAATGACATCACTTTCTTTTTTTTCCTTGTTATTGAATTTACCTTTAATTTTTTTTTCAAAATTTATCTCCTAACTTCTTGATTTACAAAAATTTTCTGAAATTAGAATTAGGGATGAAAACCTTTTGCTCGACCGAATTTATCTCGATTTTTCGATTTGTAAATAAAGGTATTATGGTTATGCTCTTTTAGACTAAGCTGAATTGAACTGAATTTGTCTTAACTAAACTGAATTGAACTTGATTTGTATGAACTGAACTGAAGTGAAGTGAAACTGTGAGAGAAAACTAAGTGAACTGAACTGGATTTTCTTGAAATGAACTGAATTGAACTAAATTTTCCTGGACCGAACTAAACTGAATTTGTCTAAATGGAACTGAATTGAACTGAATTTTTTTTAATGCAGTCCAAAAGAATAGAGCTTAAGAGACTTTAATGTGTACATCCTTAACGCAAACCAAATATTTTCTTGATTAGAACTCAAAAACTTGTGTAACTACTTGGTGAAAGCCATCTTTTATATGTTTATTATAGGTGAAGAAGAGAATAATTTCTTTAATCTTATATCTATTTTAAAAAGAAAAAGATTGAGTCGAAAATTTTGCTATGCTTTGTGAAATTATGATTTTACAAACAAGGATTTGATTGTGTTTTCTTTAGAAAATATATAAATATTAATTTTCTATTTTATAATTAAGTGGATTTAATTTCTTTATTATGAGTTTTTTTTTTACTTATTTCATTTTCTTGATCTTTGATCGGTAATTGTTTTATTTCTCTACTAGTCTTACATGCACGAAATGCGTGCGATAACGTGTGATAATGTTGGATTATGCTCCAAAATTAATCAAATAGTTTTCCTAATAGTTAGGATTAGTTGCTGATAATTAGTTAGTGGGTTAACAAGTAGTGGTCTAGATAATGGTCTAGTTGGTAGGATAATAAGTAGTGGGCTACATAGTGAACATGTTATTAATAGTGCTTTGTATGCCTAAAGATTGATTTGTTTATTCATTATGTGAGTATGAAAAATATATAAAAATGTAGTCTTTTTAATCCTCTCCAAGTTTCTCTCTTTCCTCCTCTAAAAATTCTACATGGTATCAAGAGCTCCAGGTTAGATCCGGGAAAGGGAAAGAGATGAAGAAAAAAAAAGAAAAAAAAGAGAGAGAGAGGAAGAGAGTATTAAAAACAAAATTGAGTAAAAAGAAACAAGCAATGCAGCTTGATTTCATTGTTTGTGAGCAATTTTTTTTTATTTGAGTGAAATTTTTTGTGTTCAACCATGAAAGTAATGGTTGGGAGTGATGTGTTGTTGGATTCCCTTTTAGCCCATGAAAATGGATTTTAATCCTGTGAAAAAAGAGGGCATAAAAAATTGTTTGAGTTGAAGATCGAGTAATCTTTACAAGTGTGTGGAAGTCGTAGTCAACGCAGAGACGGTTTCCGAAATTAAAGTAGTGGACTTAGTCAATTTGCAACGCAACGTCAAAATGAGTTTATGGAGAGAAGTGTTCCATTGAGTGAAGGTTGGTGATAATGTGCATCAACAAATTAAAATATGATGTTGGTGAGAAGTGCATCAACAAATATTTGGTGATGAGAAGTGCATCACATTAAGAAGAGAAGTGTTTCCATGTTAATGGAGAGAAGTGCTCCATGAAGATAAAAAAAAAAAAAATGAAGGTCCATCATGTGGGAAGAATTACCAAGAATCAAGATTGTGACATAATGTTTAATGTTGGCTCCTACAAATTTTGGAGCAAGGGGGTGTGTTGGATTATGCTCCAAAATTAATCAAATAGTTTTCCTAATAGTTAGGATTAGTTGCTGATAATTAGTTAGTGGGTTAACAAGTAGTGGTCTAGATAATGGTCTAGTTGGTAGGATAATAAGTAGTGGGCTACATAGTGAACATGTTATTAATAGTGCTTTGTATGCCTAAAGATTGATTTGTTTATTCATTATGTGAGTATGAAAAATATATAAAAATGTAGTCTTTTTAATCCTCTCCAAGTTTCTCTCTTTCCTCCTCTAAAAATTCTACAGATAACAAATGTAGTAGAAAATAAAATTAATTGTGTAGAAAAACTGTCTTTACATTTTATTTTCTCAAAAAACTGATGTTTAGTTTAAATGTCCTACTTTCCCCCCCTTTTTTCATTCAAATGAAACGGTTAGTTATCTTCTATTTTTTTTCCTTTTTCTGTTTTTTGGTGTCCCCCGGTGTTGCCTTATATAATAGAGAATTATTTATGAGCAACATCTTCTATAATCAATTAATTTTAGTATTTTTACATATGTTGATCTTTAGTTTTCAAGAGTACAAATGCTAATTGAGTTAGATGGCAATACTTTCTCTATTTTTGTTATGTAGGGGACTATGTCTCATTTTTTTAGTTAATTCTTTGTAATAAATTGTCGCATTGTCGCATTGTCTCTACTTGATTTATGAGTAATTTTTTTAAAAAAAAAAAATGTCATGGAACAATTTTCAGTGTACCTTAGTTTGATGGAATTTTATTTTCTGAATTAAGGTGAAAGTTTTAAGATAAGAAAGTGATTGCATGAAATATAAGCCAACTACATTTGTGTTATTTTTAATTTGTACTCTCTCTGATCTTTATTAGTTTACCCGTTTTTGTTTTTGGGATGTCCCTTATTAGTTTACCAATTTCTTTTGTTTCTATTTTGGAATGGGACCACTAACTTTTCATTGCACATACATTCAACTTTAATATTAAATAATAATTTCTCTTTCTTTCTATGACCCACAACATTATTTCTCCTAAAACTCTATGCAAAAGAAAGGAGTATACTAATAAAGATCGGATGGAGTATTTCATAAATCGCCTAAAATGATAAGTGATGTTGATCGAAGAGGGTATACTCTTTCATATAAAGTCTTACTTATGAGCTCATAAGTTAAAAGTTTTTTTTTTGACATTTTTTTTAAAGACAAATTTTATTAATTGAAGGCCAAACAGCATCTACAATAGATATTAAAGAAAAACAAGATACAATTAAACAAGGTTAAATTAAATTCGTCTTCGAAAAAACTATAATGAACTAGATCGGAAAATACAGCGCAACCCCCTTGTATTTGCTGAATCAAACAGCTATTGATGAAGAAGTCTATCATTCTGACATAGTTTGTAAAGAGCATTCTTGATCCAGCCATGTTAACCGCATCCGAGATTCCAATACTTTCATGTTAAATCTCGAACTTCAACCAATATGAACAATTTCTCATACCTAAAAACGAAAAAAACCACACTCACAACTCCCACAGGGGAGAAGGAGATCTCCACAACAGAGACTAAAAACCCCATAATAGGGTTCGCAGAAATCTCATAAAGAGATACTAATTTATTCAACAAAATAAGAAAATAAATTAAAAATTGAAAATAAAAGGGAAAAAGAGGCTTACCATGGATGAAATCATCTATGGCAGCTCCTAACTGAAGAAGGGGTAGGAAAGGTTAGGGTTTTAGAGAGAAGAGAAAGAGGAGGGAGGTTGTTGCAAAGAAGTACTTCTTGTAGGTTTTTTTTTACATCGCATAAGTTATAAGGTTTGAAACCCATGACTAATTTAATTTTTTTTGAGATTCCTGATTTTATGTACTTATACTTGAGCAATTTAATTTCCATTCAATTTGCAGTTGTTGCTATTAATAGCCCACTTGATTGCCTATGTACACTACGAATGAAACATATAAATCATTTGATCTTTCATTATATTGACGGATGTTCACATGCCTAAAACCAGTGGCCTTGAGCTCCTTATTAAACTTGTCGAGAAAGAATTCAACTTCCCGTAATATGCAAGTATAATTTATCATTTGATCTGGTTCATATTTAATAATTTCTCTCTCAAAACTTCTCATTTTTGAATTTCCTTCTTCCACTATAAAAAAAAAAAAAGTCACTTAAAAACTATTATAATTTTCAAAACGAATGTTCAACTCTTTCTTTTATTGGCCTTCTATTTTCTAGCAAGTCTTGTGTAAGCACGTCTTACAATAAAATCATTATAACAATAATTTCTTGCTTTTTTTTTAACAACCTTTCCTTGTTTTTTTGACTAGTGTTTGTTATATATTTCAGTATTTTCACTTCATTTTCCTTTTCTTTTGACAGTTATGCGAAGAATTTTTTATTTTTTTATCTATACCTTAAAACTGAATATTTATTCTTAAACTGAATAATCATTTTTTGTGTTCCTTTTGCGATCCTTTGATGTCTCGGCTCGTCTCGTTGGGTATGACACGTCATAACTTATAATGGTCCAATTTTCTTGAACTTTAATTTCTTATTTCAACTGTTTGATTTGAAATTCTATTTTCAATAACTACACAACGAGCATTCACTGAAATTGATAATCTATTGTAAGTCAAAAACAAAACAAAAATAGTGTTTCACTGCTTTTAATAAATCAATTTGCCAAAACTAACTTCAAAATTTAGTTAAAAAAAGACGTTTCTATCACCAAGGTTGCTACCAGTGCAATTATCTAGTGTGTTGCCTAAGATATTTGGCATTAACTTCGCTTCGCATGTGGAGGTCACGTGATTATCTTTACTTTTCTTTCCCTTACGGCTCGTTTGGTAGTTGGTCATAAATGATGGTAATGGGAATGAATTTATGTGTAAATTTGTGAAAAATATCATTGTCCATTCCCATGGTAATGCTAATTTATCCTAAAGTGTCCACTTTCCTTCTTGAATTTTCATTCCCATCCAATACCACCTTGTATGGTGGTAATGAGTGGTAATGAAAATTAATTCCCCTTGGAGACAAAAACACAAGTTTAGGGGTGAGATTGCTTGCCCATGGAGAAAAAATGTCACCCCATGGAGATTTTAAGGGTCTTTCCCTAATAAAATTACACTTAAAATTCATTCCCATTACCACAATTTATTAACGACTACCAAACAGGCCTTTATTGTTCTATGAGAAAGGGTACCAATGTAATTTACTCACGACGGTAGGAAAGAAATAGTGAAGAACAAAAAACACTTCAGATCATTATCTGGGGTTAGTTGGTACTAGCCAGCATTGAAGACTCAAGTTCTATCACTACAACAACCTGTATCTCATCAAAGGAAATAAAAATTGGAAAATCTGAACTCTGTTTAGTTCTGTATTATTCCCAAGTTATCAAAAATACATCACGTTCGAATTAGAAATATTAATGCAACTAATATTCCAGGGAAAAAAACTAAGAAGAATAGTGATACATAAAACAAAAAAGTATAAATAGAGCTGATGAATCTAGGATCAAGCAAAAACTCCAATATAGTAAAATGCTACTTACCTAATTTACAAAACAAAAACGCCGGCTGGTTGCTTAAAAAGGCAACTCCAATTGGCAATAGAGATATTGGAGAAACACCTATGAAGCATACTCAGTTCCGTACTCCAGATTAAACAACATGTTCCTGCGATTCTCAGTACCCAAAAAGATTTTGCACTTTCTGGCGAGAGATTCTACATGATCATAGCTTTCCTGATCTACCTCTCGAACACATCGTCTTCTGACTTTCTTTAGTGTCTCTTTCGATGGTTCAAAACCAGCTTCCACCTGTCAGGGTATTTTCCGTATTAAAAATTGGTCACATTGGCCATGACGAGGAATTGAACCAACCACAAAGTAACAAAAAAGGCATTTTTACCATTGTATTAAGTACAGTAAGAGCAGTCTTGGGATCTCGGTTGATGAGATGAGCATCAACAAGTAAACTATATGATGTAGCATTTGGTTTCACCCCCAGACCACAAAGATGTTCAAATACCCTTGTAGCTTCAAATGTCTGTTACCACAAAAATCAATTAAATAAACTTGTATTTCATAGAGCATAATGATCAGAAACAGTAACACATGGAAGAGGAAAAGTTTAAACAAAGGAGATGAGAACAAACGTACCTTCTTCAACTTTCCAAATGCAGACATTAAAGCATTGTATGAATGTATATTGGGGTTCAATCCAAATGTTGAACTAATTGCCTCAAATGTTTGGTAAGCCCGATCAAGGTCCCAGATATTCGCACAGCCCAAAATTACACAGTTCATGGCAGCAACAGATTTGAAAGGAGGGTCTGCACGACTCAAATTCTCCAATTGAAAATACACCTACGAAAATGAAAAGATAAAAAAAAAAAAAAGGGGTAAGAAACATATTATCCTACGAATAAGAAAAGGTACAGATTGCAAACTGCTTTCTAAATCCCACGGTACAAACAGAGTACATTCATAATACACTGAACATAACAGTGTGTAGGCGAATTACATTTAGTGAGAAAAGCTCACCAAAAGTGTTAAAAACTATAGATTTTACAACTTTACTATGTTTACATAAAGAGAAAACTTTTGAAAGGTAAAACTGGAAAAATATATAAAGATCCTTTGGTTAATTTGGTCTATTAAGGAATTTGACATAAGAGAAATTCAAATTATCTACTTTTCCTCTATTAAAAGCCGAACAATAGAAAACTACATGATTAATGCACTGTGCAATAATTTTCCACATCCAAAACTAACAAGTGAAAAGTAGTTTTATTCACAATTTTAGTTCTCTATAATTTAAATTTTCCCTAGGTTTTCCCATTGAAGTGATACCATAAATATATAATTCTATTATGTAGCCTCAACTAGCTACAATGAGTCCATGACAAACATACTAAACCATAAGTTCCCCTGGTAGTATCAATTTTTCTAGCAAGCATGGTTGTGATCTAATTACCCCAAAGTACAAACCATAGAAGGCTTTTGGGTATAAACAATAACCCCCAAGATTTTGGAGGATATAGGGTGGGGGCCCTTCCCACTCCCCCAACCTTCCCCTCCCATAAAAGTAACTAGAAAGCCAGGCTATGTATCATTTATGCCCACAGTACACCAATCTATACTAATATATTAAAAGGCGTTCCTAAACGTGGAACGGTGCCACGTGGCGCTCCCTAAAGCATGTATTTTACTCCATGTAATTCACAAACAATAAAAAAACTAGAATAGCACAAGGTTTGATCCCATGACCTCAAGGTTATATATTAAAGTCTTAACCACTAGACTAAGTGATATTAAGTGTTATTATTCTAAAGTATAATATTAATAAATGAAAATTTTCCTTACCCGGGACATAGCCCGGGCCTAATAACTAGTTGAGAATCAAAAGGAGCTCGAGCAAATCAAGCTTACACTTAAAAAAACTCTAAAGTTCAAAGGCTCGACTTACATCACAACTAGGTCAGTTCATGTTATGAACTTATCCTCCCATAGACTCCAGTAGATACGGTCCTCTCTCCCCCATACAAACTGTTTGAGTCTATTTACCGCCCGTATTTATCAAATGTTGCTCGTATATATTTAAAAATTCCATACCTTAACAATCAAACGCCACTACCACCACCACCTCCCTCTTCTTCTTCGTCTTCCTCCCTCTTCCTCCTCCTCTTCTCCCTCCCTCTTCCTCCTCCCCCCCTCCTTCTTCTTCTTTCTCCTTCCTCCTTCACCATTTTCGACCAGAAACTTCCAAAATTTTTGTTTCAACTGGAAAAATCGGATGTTTCCACCTTTGTGTAACCGAAAACAGGACCTTTTCGTTCTCGTTGCTTGCAAATAAATTTCTTAAGAAAATCGTCAAACAAAAATACGTATAAAAATCCAGTCGGTTTTTATGAAATATAAGTGGCAATTAAGAGCACACTACAAATTTTCCATACTTTGGAATACAAAAGTATATTTACTTTTAATAATACATATAGTATGATATTAGCTCATGCCTCTCCGGTTTTTTCTTTGTAGTTGTCACATATTGACTTTCACGTTTGCTAAAGCAAAACTTTGATCATTAATATAAATGTAACTATCTATTATAAAGAATTATAAAAAGAGAAATTCAAAATATGAATTAAGATAAACATACGAAAATTTGTTTACATATATTAGTCAAAATTTTCCCTTCCAGGTAGCACGTGGAAAATGTCAAAAGTGGAATGTTGAGACTTAAAAGAAAATATTATAATGGCAGTATTCGTTAGTAATAATATAAAAAACGTGAAAATACCAGCATATCTCTATTAAATTCTTTTATAAGATTTGATGGTTTTGCCCTTAACTTTATAGCAACTCGAAGTCTTATAACCATTTTCCATACTCTCATCTCCTTTGCCCACCCTAATTTTCATGCAAGCTTCAAACAACCCATAAAGTAGTCATTTGTCAAGTTGTAACAACGACAGCAATCATCTACAACTTTTGGCGAAAACTAAACACTATCCTAAACTATATACACATACATCAAGGATATATTCAATAACCCTCTCCCTCGATTTTCCTTGACTCTAAGAATATGAAATTTTGTTCTCCTTAAGTCGAAATCACATTTTCTCTTAATTTTCAGGATTATCTAGAGAAAGAGAGAGGAAAAAACTACAAAGACAAACAAATAAATTAAGTCTAAAGACCAATACTCTTCAAATACTTCCTCCATCTTTCTTTAGTTGTACCCAAAGCTTTGGCACGTTTGCCAATGCACCACTTTAAACATCAATATCTCTAATTGTGTATGTGGCAAAATAGTAAATTGTTGATATTATGAAACTATATCACAAGAGGAATTTTACAAGATCTCATCAAACTATGTTTTTCCTTGTGAATAAATACAAAGTGGAATTTGGATAGTGTCAAAAGCCAGCATGGGACAGCTAAAAAAAGCAGAAAGTATCCAGCAACCATAGCAGATTTTTGAGATTATTCATTCGATTAGATGGTTATAAATTTGAAAGCTTGAGGCTGTTTCAAATCAATAGATGATTGTGAGCCCAAATTCTCTGTCTAGTTTCAATCTGATGGCTTGTGAAACATATAGCTTTACAGGGGTGTTAAAAATCTTTCTGGATTTAATATGGAGAGCAAGTCAGGAAATACTTGTGTTTCAAAGAGAATTGTGTTGACTAGTATGACTACATACGTTCTAATCTACAAGTCACAGCTTCATTCTTTCACCAACAGTTAAGAAATTATAACGGGGAAAGCAGTTGGTAAATACAGATACAAAACACTGTCAGGTAAGCCGTTTTGGACAGCCTCACTAGATATGTAATAGGAGGATATAACAGCATAATTTTGCTAAAAATCAGAGGGCATCTTGTAGTTTCCAAAAAAATGGTATACCAAATAAAATTGTTGAAAGCAGAGATTTATATGTCAAATTTAACCCCCCCCCCCCAAAAAACAAAAACAGATAACCTTCACAAGCAACCCTTGCAAACAGCAGACAATTAAAATCACAGTCGTAGAGGACATCAGGACTTTGGAAAGCAGACACACATGTTTAAAAGAAAACCATGAAAAGAACTAAATAGTGTTGGTGCGCATATTCCAGACCCAATTGAGTCAAGTGTCTGTATACACTTTTGGCTTATACTTGTGCAAAAGAATGCAGCATTCGGAAACACAATTGAATAACCAAATGATAAAAGAGGGGTCATTAGATGAATATAATATTGCCTATCATGTATTCATATCTATGCAAATTCTATTTCCTATCAAGTACTGAAATAAGAAAGTTAAATATATTTGGCACTCTTGATGCGAAGCAAAATCAAATAAATTAGATGCAAAATAAGACTTACCAAATCTAAAGTTTCAAAACCTTGCTTTGAACATGCCACGACAAGCGGATAAAGAGAAGTAAATGGTGACAATAGGTCCTCATCAGCTGCTGCATAACTTGCATGTGTTCTCTCAAGTTCATTCAGAGTATTAAAAGCACTTGGCAAGCTCCCCAAGGAAGCAAGGGTATTTATCTTCGCCAAGTAGGTTTCAGGCTTAGGAACCCTTTTCTCACGCAAGGATCTCTTTAGGATGGCCCATGATGCATCCAAAAGAGTAGTATCAGAAGTTCGGGCAGCTGTGGCGAGAGCAGAAATAACTAATCCTTCATCAACAGAGTGGTAAATAGGGGGCCTTGCATTCTCACCAACTTGTATCAGCCTAGCCATGAATCCCAAGGCCAGAAAGGTCAGCTTGCTATTATCATTCTGTATTGCAACATTGGCAAGGTCGTTGCACAAACTCCAGCTGGGGCTCAGAGCTTTATTCTGGTCCATGGCCTGATAATTCACAGAGAAAATGAAAATGATAACAGAAAGCCATACCTCACGTAACTCTCTAAGCAATATTCAAAACTATACCTTGCACTTCTCTATAACCATCACAAGACTCTCCAATCTTTGCTGGTTAATACAACTCTGGACACAATCAACAAAGACCTTTGTTGACAGCATATAACCAGATTTTAGCGTCAGCTCTATATATTTCAAGGCCATATCAATCTGACCTTGCTGAAATAGCATGCTAATAACCAAATCATATGATTCCGCATCAGGCTGAGATTCTTTCCCACCATGCAGCATCCTGAATACATTAGGTTAAAGAATTCATCTGACAACAGGCTAACTAAATGACAGCTAAACATATAAAGACAAAAGAGAATGGTGCACATATCATACAAGCCATTGAGCAAAAGTTTTTTTCTAGAGGAAACATTGAGCATATATCTTAAAAAATGTAGAATAGAAAGCAGTTGATCTATATAAGCTACAAGCCTTCTGCAAATCTGATTACCAGTTCTATTGAGCATGCCTATCTAAATCTTAACCATGTTACCACTTCAAATGGCCTCAGGCCAATTGCAAAGGTAACAATCAAATATTCAAGTAAGCCTCATAGAAAAACTCCCAGCGGGTGAGGGGGGGGGGTGTATGTGTGTCAAGAATCAAGAGCGAGGGAGAAGTAAAAAAATGATAGCCTTAAATAACCAAATAAGTAGATTGGTGTCAAATAAGCTGCACATGACCTGGAATCCGTAAATAATTTCATCAGATAGATCTGAAACCCAATCAGCAACAAACATCAACTAGGACCGTGTACCCAATGCATACGGCACACCAAAGACAAGAAACTTTTAATTTTTCATGCCTCAGCAGTCATCAGTTCAGCACTCATGATAATAAAAATAGAAAGTTGAAAGACGGAGAGAGCTATACAAGTCAGGCAAGGGAAACGTTAAGAACGTGCTTCCCTTCGGATTAGCAAAAGATCAGGTTACCAGAGAGCACGTCCCAATAACAAATGAGCATTGTGTTGATAAAAGGGATTTGAATTTTGGAGGGAAGGGGGGTGAACTGTGAAGCGAGAGGAAGAATCCATTTTACGGTGTTTGAAGAGCATGGTAAAGGCTACCATGAAGTATAGGCTTATAGCTAAGGTACTTATAGCTGAAAACCTTTAGCAATAGAAAGCTCTTATTTTCCCTCCTGATTTATAGCAACGAAGGAGCAGGTATGCGCCAGGTGAAAGCAGCATAAAACATTCTCAGATCTATGAGCATGAGCTGAAATGATAATGCCTCAGGAGTCAGGAGTGTTCCTTGCGCAGAGACATATTGCACTTCTTAGATCTAGTGTGGTGATAAGTATGCGACAACTACTAGGTCTATGGCAAAAAGTGCTGCACCACATCATTGCTCGAGTGTGGTGTAAAATGAGCGAGGGCTTCTAGGTTCTAGAAAACAAAGATCCAGGAAGATAATTGTGAATAAGTTATGTGTAGCATCTTAGAACATAGGATCTCTCACTGGAAAATTAGCAAGTTGGTAGAAATGATTGGGAGAAGAAATATAAACATTTGTCTCGTACAGAGACTCAGTGGCTCTACAGTGGAATCATACAGACTAGGTCTAAGTTGAAGTAAAGGATTTCATGGCAGCATACAAAGAACTTTCCGCCGATTCACTTACAATGAAGTAAAATATTAATGTTATTATCCAAGAAGAGACCATAAGGTGCAAGAATGAGGCAACAACAAAAGCCCGTGTTGCTTCTAGAAGCAAATTCAACTCCTCCCCCCCCCCCAACGCTCCCACGGACAAAAAGGGGAAAAGAAAAGGCTTACAGATTTTGGAGAAACATAGACTTGCATAGGATTAACAAAACCCAATGTAGGCTTTTTCTTCACCTATTTCATCTTTTGTTTCCATAGGATAAACCCACATTCACACATAAAGATACATACATGATCCCCAACAATCAATGAACCGCAGCTCAATTAATCCACTCTCTTCATAAAAAAAAAAATATATCCTGGTGGAACATGATCAAAATGGGAGCACACTAATACCATCTTGCTCAATCGTTTAAATCTCGACCATCCAACGCAGTAAAAATCAAACAAAAACATTCAACAACCACTACAATTTTCTTTAAATGCGACACAAGAGAAGTAATAAACATCTTGAAGTTGTAAATAACTCTACAAAATTCAAAAACAGATACTCACAATTCAGCTCATTAAAAAGATTATTGCAGTAATACCTTTGAAGAAGCTTTTCGGCCGCATCAGCCTCTCTAGCCCGTTGCATAGCCTTAAGCACCAAATTAAACGAAGCCGTATTCGGCTCAATAGCAAATTCCTCCATCAAACACACGACATCAAGCAACTCCCTAGCAGAAGTTCCATCCATAAAATGAGCCCTCAAATAATGATTAAACAGCTGCACATTTGGCTTATTAGGCTTCCCATTCACATCCAATGTCTTAATCCAAGACTCAAACACCTGCTTCACATCAGCCCATCGCCTAGACGTCATCCAATCAGCGAACAAATTCATAAGCGAATTCGCATCCTTCTTTTGCGCGAGTAATTGCATCTGAGAAGGGTTTTGATAGAGAAATCCGGTAGGAATTAGGGAATGTTGACCGGTGTGTTGAATTGGACTTCGCCAGTTTTCGTTGTACATTGGGCTGCCGGAAGAAGGATTTGGCGGAAGAGGCGACGGAGATGGTGTTGGCGCTGGTGTTGATGGTGGTTCAGCGAGCTGAGGTTCTTGGTTGAGGAGAGAGAAAGTTGTGATTGATTTGATAGAATTAGGGTTTAAGGTTTTGAGGAGGGCGCGAGATTTGGAAAGAATCGCCATTTTTGATTGCATCTGATCGGAGAAAACAAAGAGAAAGGGTTTTTGGGGGTGACCGGTGATGACTGATGAGAAGGGAGAGTGATTAGGGTTTAGCAGAGGGAGAGAGTGAGTGTGGTGCGCATTTTTTCTCGCGCAAAACTGAGGTTCAACTTCAATGGCTCAGGCCTCAGTGTGCTCATGTTGCCTCGTGATAATGTTGATAGGGAGCAACCTTTTTTTCTTTTTAGGTAAAAGAATAGTGCATTAATCAAGTCACAAAATTTCCATAAGTATATAAGGGGAAATCGTATTAGGATAATGATTTACTCAACATTTTTTTTTTTACAGGAAAATATTATATTATTCATAAAAAGCCTTCTTGGTAGCTACATCAATATTTGAACAAAACTCAAAAGAACATAAAAAACAGCAACAGAAATTACAATCACAACACCTAAACTTGATTCTATTCAAGCTCATCTCCACAAAGGTGGTTTCAATCATGAAACCATGTGAAATCTTCGATAACATTGCATCTTTCAATAAAATCTTCACCAATGGTGTTGTAGATATTATGGAGTAAACAACTGCCCCATAGATTAAATCCTTCTGTTTATGAACTTTATAACTCACCATCTTTACGAAAGTAGTGCCTTCTGTTTATGAATAATGTTTAAAAGAAACAAATAATGTTTATGAATAATGATGATGATGACAGCACCATTGCGGCTTTCAAAAAACTAGGGTTTTTTTGGAGAGAGAAAAAAGAAACAATTTTCATAAACAGAAGGCACTACTTTCGTAAAGATGGTGAGTTATAAAGTTCCCACCTCTTTTAACATAAGAAAAACTAATAGCATGAACTCGTTATGACACCATGGGAACGGTGCAACATCAATAATGTGGTGGGATTTGAGAGCAGCACGCACAGTGTGCAAGTTCTTCGCAAGAAGTTGCAAGCCTTATGAGAGATAGAAAGTCTAGAGGAAGATGTTCTAGCTTGTTAAGTGAGAATTCAATACTTGTTCATTGATTAGATAGTTGGTATTTACAGCACTGCGAATTTCTAAAAAGGCAGCCTTGATGGGATGGGCTTTTTGGTGATCAATGACTATGTTGCCTTTTCAGTCAATGAGCCATTTCAGCCCCGTCTGTGGATCCCTAGATAACCTGGAACTAGGTCAAATCCTGTGTGGGACCGATCGTGCCACATGTCTGGTAATTCATGATGACATGGCATAGGTATTGGGTTGGCCCTTTATTAAGCCCAAAAAAAACAAAACAAAGAAAAACTAATAATAATCATTTGCCTTTCAAGAAGGAATTATTTTCCATAAAAAACTACTTTCCATCAAATCTAACGTACCCTAATCCCATAGAACTTGGTATATGCATGTGCACGTTTTTTTTTATCTATTCATTTCTATAATCATTTATTTGTGTACTCTACTGCAACTTTTAGGAGTACTATTTTCTACGGTTATTTCACCAAATACCCCCGACAAATCAAAAAATTCACCATATACCCTCAATGTTTCAGATATTCACCATATACCCCTGACTTTTCAAAACTGTGCACCATATACCCATTTTCTAACGGACGTTAAGTCGCCGTTAGTTTTATTTACGATTTTGTCATTATTAACCCTAAATCCTAATTCTAATCTAACCTTAATCCTAACCCTAATCTAACCCTTACCCTTACCCTTACCCCAAACCCTAACCCTAACCTAGCCCAACACCTCAACCCAGGCCAACCCACCCAGCCCACCCTCCCCTCCACCGCGATCCCCTCCCTTCCACGCCGACTCCTTCCTCCCCGACAGCATCCTTCCCTCCCCCTCCCCCTCTTTCGTTGACCATCACATCAATTGTTCACGCAGGGTAGTCGGTTCACGCAGGGTAGTCAGTTCGCGCATGGTGGTCGGTTCGCGAGGGTTATCGGTTTTTCGCGCAAGGTGGGGGATTTTCGCGGGGGTTGGGTTAGATTTCACCACATGGTAGTCCGAATTTTCGCACAGGGGGGGAGTCGACGGTAACGAAGGAGGGGGGGACTCCGGTGCAGAACGAAGAGGGGGTGGGGGACTCCGGCGCAGAACGAAGAGGGGTGGGGGACCCGGGCGACGAAGAGGGTGGGGGACTCCGGCGAAGAACGAAGAGGGGTTGGGGGATCCGGCGCAGAACGAAGAGGGAGGGTGGGGTGGCAACAGACGCGCAGGGAGAGGAGGGGGTGCCGGCACGCGCGCGCGGTGCGGTGGGGTGGGGGAGGCCAGCCAACATCACGGTGGAGCCGGCAAAGCCGGCAAACATCGACGGTGGGAAGCAGGCCGGCCAAACATCGACGGTGGGGGAGAGGGAGGGGTAGAGGCTGGGGTGGTGGAGGGGAGGGGGTGGGGGTGGGGGCTGCCAAGGGGTAGGGTTAGGGTAAGGGGGAGGGTTTAGGGGTAGGATTAGGGTTAGATTAGGTTAGGTTTAATTAGGATTAGGGTTAATGATGGCAAAATTGTAAATAAAACTAACTGTGGGTTAACGGCAGTTAGGCAAAAGGGTATCTGGTGTGCGTTTTCGAAAACTCAAGGGTATACGGTGCATTTCTGAAACATTGAGGGTATATGGTGAATTTTTTGATTTGTCGGGGGTATTTGGTGAAAAAACCGTATTTTCTATTAGCATGTTTGTTCATCTCCATTGTAGTATGTATGTGGTATATAACTAATTTTTTCTACGACTTAGTTGTGAATTTCAGTATTTTGGATTCAAGGCACATTGCCTATTAAGTGTTCGATGAAAAGCCAGATAGAATTTAAATTTTGCTAATGATTGTCTGATCAGCAATATAACAATAAGAAGGACTAAGGCTATGTTTAGTTCACCTGAAATTTTCTAATATGAACTTATCTGATATGATCTGAACTTATTTTTTCTGATATGATATGATATGAACTTATTTTTTCTGATCTGATCTGATTTGATTTGATTTACAAGATCTTATCTTTTATAAAATAACAATAATTATTACTAAAAATCATAATAATAATAATTATTACTAAAAATAATTATATAACTCAAGTCATTAATTTATAATAGCACTTCTAAAATGTTTCATACTTTCCCTTAATTAAAAAGAACGTTTTACACTTGAGAAGTCGGCAGACTCAACTAATTTCTTTTCATATAAAATAAAATAAGATAGCAAACAACTATGAAACTTTACCTAAGTACTACTACTAATTTCTCTTTTACATTACCACGCAGCCTCCCCTAGCCCCCTCATTTGCTCTGTGAACATTGATATTTTCAGGGTTTTTTAAAAAAAAAATCTTTCAGCAAAAAAGAAATGGATAGGGTTCAAATTCAAATAGTTAGAGAGATGTAGAATTCGGTAGGAAGAGATATACAATATCTAAATTTATAATTTGTATCTCGCACTTAGCTTATTTTGAAATGTAATCCGAACTTAGTAGTTTCGTCGTCATGAATTTGAGCTATCATATTTTATATATTTCTTATTTTTGCATCAATCTTATGTTCTTAACACGTGGCTTTTATTTTCTATTATTTAATAACAAGAAAATAACTTAAAACATAATGATAACAATGACATTTATAATGATAACAACGAGATTAATAATAATTACCAATATTAATAATTAATAGGTACAACTAGTAATAATAGTATTAATAGTAATAATGAGTTTTTAAATATAAGCATAATCTAATATGAACTTATGTGATCTGATCTGAACTTATTTTTTCTGATTTGATTTGATCTAATCTGATCTGAAATAAGCAAAAATAAGGTGAACTGAACAAAGCCTAAATTGTTTAGCTACGTCGATTTTGAATCTTTTTTTATTTGTTTGGGATATTTTAGAGGTGATCATTTTGGCTCGGTCCGATTTTGGGCAGAATTTTTCGTGCCACGATCGGGCCCGATTTTTTGGCTTTGGACGGGCTTTGGGCAAGCCAAAAACGACTTTTTAGTGATCTATTTTTGACCTGATAACGGGATTTGGGTAAAAAAATTCGGTCCGAATTTTGACCTGACCCGGCCCAGCCCGACCATTGGGCAAATTTTTTTACCCCGCCCCGGCCCATGATCACCTCTAGGATATTTATATATGTGGGACAATTTCCGTTTCCAAATGGTTGTCCATGAAGCCAAAACCAAAATTTGTGGTCTTGGCTTGACTCAACAAGTTGAGAATTTTTTAGCTACGTCAACGTGACGGCCCAACTTATACAACTTCTAGTTTTTTTTTTTTGGTGAACAAGCGATAGCATTAGATTAAGAAGTCATGGCAAATAGCCTATTACAATCCGAGTCTAAAAGCTCCATACAATAGTCAGGTGGTGCGATAATATGATGAATTACATTAAGATCACTTCGTCCACTCCTACATCTATGTGATAATGCATCTGCAACCTGATTATCTTTCCTTCTAACGAACAATAACCTCGTCTCGTGGAAATACCGCAATAGCTCCCTGCAATCCATAACAATATCACTATAAAAATCGTCATGATCCAAATTGTTATTAATCAGGTCCACAGCTTGCTTGCAGTCGGTGCGGATGACAATGTGTGTATAGTTTTCTTCACTTGCAACATGTAAACCCTGGCGAATTGCTAACAACTCTGCATGTAAAGCATTAGAAGCATATGACAAACAATAAAACCCACTACACCATTTCCCTTGTTTATCCCGAATAACACATGCTATGCATATTTTGGTTTCAATGTCAATAAATGATGCATCAATATTCACATGGACCCATAAGGGCGGAAAACTTTCACACACATGAGCAACACTAGTTGTTGATACATTAAGGTTCTGAGATGCACTAAATTCTTTAGCTAAGGACACAGCGGCTTTGAGTAAGAGATGGGGGGGAGGAAAGTGTTTTGCATCAAAAATAAGCTTATTCCTAGCTTTCCAAATCTCGAAACATAAATTAGGAAACAAGACCGACCATTGAATACCCTCGTAACCATTGGGAATGGAAATACAATATTTCAACCATTCAGCTATGCTCATAAGTTCCCAAAACTCCCCAGGAGGTCTCACTAAATCCCACACTTGGGATGTAACTACACAATCCATCATCACATGCATTGAGCTCTCTTCACTCATATTGCAACAAGGGCACATAGGAGATGGAATGATGTGTCGTACATAGAGGAGAAGTTTTATAGGGATTCTATCCCACCATAGCAGCCACACAAAGAAGCGTAGTTTGGGGGATGTGTTTATCTTCCAAATCCAGTCCCCTCCTGTTCTAGAGGGTTTCATGTATGTATATATCCTGTAAGCTTGGGAGAGAGAGAACTTACCTTGGCTCACTAAGCCAGAATAACTCCGATCGTTATGGTTATCAAAGGAGATAGGATGTGTATATATGCGATCGGATAGAAAAGGGGGTAGTGCGATGTCTCGTTCAAATTCCAAACGTTATCCTTAATTAAGTCACTGACCTTTAAATTCAACTTTTTCAGTTAACGGTCCTTGCACCCAGGTGCGCAGCGGCCCAACCCTAGCCAGTCATCATGCCACACCTTGACGATTTTCCATCCCCAATTTTCCACCTTATGTTAGAGCTCAAGAAGTCAAAACTACGCCCTATGTTTTTCCACACTTGGGATCCTTTTCTAAAAGCAATCTGATAATCGTCCCTCTTATATTTTGGATGTAATACAATCCTTTGCTAAGCTTGGGTCGCCCTGGGTCATTTTCCACCCTAGTTTGGCTAACATAATGGCGTTTAAGTCACTATGACTCCTAAGTCCTAACCCCCCCATGTGTCTAGGTAAGAAAGTATGATGTTGTCCTACCAAGTGAATGCGTTTCTTACCCTCCGAATCCCCCCACAAAAAGTCATTGCAGATTTTGTCTAGTTCCTTGAGCGTGGCTTTAGGAAGCTGGGTTGCTTGCATATAATAAGAGGCTATCGAATTCATGGATGCTTTAATCAAAACTAACCTCCCTGCTCTGGATAAGAACTTCGCCTTCCACATACTTAACTTCCTACGTACTTTATCACGACAAATTGGACCTCATTTCTCTTAGGCCTCATGTGTGACAGTGGGAGACCTAGATAAAGCCCTAAACTCTCACTTTCTTTAATATTCAAGGTTTCCTGAAACAACATTTTATGGTCTAACAATGTGTTGGGTGAGAAAGTTAGCCGGCTTTTCCCCTCATTAATTTTTTGTCCTGATGCCTCACAAAAGGTTTGTAGAATATGGCGCAGCGTGAAAGCGGTAGACTCGTCTACCCTCCCAAAAATAAGTAAGTCGTCTGCAAACATAAGGTGTGAAATTGGCACTCTATCCTTCCCTACCCAAAATGGCGTCCAAGTCTTTTCTAAACAGGCTTGGTTGATGAGGCCGGTCAAATGTTCCAAGCAAATGTTGAAGATGAAAGGGGACATGGGGTCTCCTTGCCTAAGTCCTCTTGAATGATTGAAAGTTTCAGACTTTTTTCCATTTATTAAGACGAGGATTGTGCCTTATTAATACAATTCATTATGAGAGTTATAGACTGTGTATCTAGGTTATGGTCTGTAAGACACTGCCTAATGAAATCACATTCTAGTCTGTCATATGCCTTCTCTAGGTCAACTTTCAAAGCAAACCAACCTAATTTGCCTTTTTTCTTATGCATAGAATGCAGTACCTCTGAGGCTACAGTAAGGTTAATATCTGTTCCTCTACCCTGATGAAACCGTTCTGATTTTTTGAAACCCAATTAGGCATAAATGGTTTCATACGGTTCACCAAAATCTTGGTCACCAATTTATACATGGTGTTGCACAAACTTATAGGCCTTAACTGTTTTACACTTTCCGGATTCTCTTGTTTGGGGATGAGACAAATCAGGGCTTGACCTAGGTCCTCCGGGATGTCCTGTTTGCTAAACTACTCCCTAACTTTCTCACAAATCTCCCCTCCAACAATATGCCACTCCTTTTGGAAGAAGATTGGGTGGAATCCATCTGGTCCGGGGGCTTTTATGGTTTCATTGAAAAGAGGGCCTTGCGGATCTCTTGATCAGTTGGGGGAATCACTAGATTGATTTGATGATTGCAGGCATGGGGTTTGTTCTCACACTCTCAATTTTCTCCGTGTTATATAGGTGATGTAAAACGTCCTAATAAGGTCGGTCAACTCACCAGGGTCTGTTATGAGATTTCCAACATTATCCTTTAAACATCGAATACTACTTCTTTGTCTCTTAATCAAAACGCTTTTATGAAAGAACGAAGTATTACGCTCACCTTGCGTCACCCAATCTATCCTACTCTTAGCAAGCCAAAGCCACTCTTCTTGAAGAAGTATATCCATGAACTCAGTTTGTAGGGACTCTTCCAAGTTAAGATGAAAAAGGGAAGCAGGGTTAAATTGAAGGTAGTTTTGGATTCCCTTGAGACGGGCAAGCACTCTTTTCTTTTTTGAATATACGTTCCCAAAAACCTTAGTATTCCACAAGGAAAGCTCTATTCCTACTTTCTTTATTTTTGAGCTAATGGTGTCATACTCTCTATTCCAAGCCTCCTTTACCACCCCCTCAAAGGTCGGGTCTTGAATCCACATTGGTTCGAAACGAAAGGGTTTTACCCCCATAGGCGGGGGAGGGTTGTCAAGGGTACATAGAATAGGTGTATGATCCGATGAAATTCGGGGAAGATGCCAAATACAAGAGTTGGGATACGTTGTCATCCATTCATCATTTCCAAAACCTCTATCTAACCGCTCGAAAATGGGATTGTTTTTTCTCTTATTTGTCCATGTGAATTTTGGGCCATTGAAACCAAGATCAAGCAATTTGCACATATTAATAGTATGGTTAAACAAGTTAGTGCGTGAGTTATTTATTGTGTTGCCTCCCCATTTTTCCGATTGACAAAGAACCTCATTAAAGTCTCCCATAACCAACCATGGTATATTAACATTTTGCGAAACTTGATATAAATCATCCCATAATAATTTTCTATTCTTAAATTTAGAACTAGCATATATAGCGGAAAGAAAAAAGGAAGTGTTAGAATTTACCTCCACTAGTGCATGGACTCCTTGAGCATTCTTGTTGATGATATGGACGTTCACACGCCCCGGATTCCACATCATAAGAATGCCCCTGCATACCAATGGGATCGACGAGGAACCAAGAATCATAAGGGAGGGTGCCAACAATATTAGCCGTGTGGGCTCGGTTTGTTTTTGTTTCGGCAAGGATAATGATGTCTGGGCGGTTATGGGCTATAAGGTGCATGAAGTTGGGTTTAAAAGTATTGCGCGCTAAACCCCGCGCGTTCCAAAATAGCACTGTCATATTATGTGGGAGATAGGGTTTCCTCTTGAGCGCCTTTATGACCCCCGTCTGTGGCTCGGCCCACGGATTGACTTGCTCGCCTGTCATTGGACATACCCACTTGTGCCTTTGTGGATGGACCCTCATCATAGTGGTTCTTAGGGGTTTTTTTCCTCCGACCTCGGCCCATTGAAGTTGTATGGTCATCTGCTTCAACATGGGCATTAAGTCCATCTCCATCACCGCATTCGAGTTCCCGTGGGCTGTCCATCCATCGGTGAGAACTTCAACCTTACTCTTGTTCGTGTTTGATGGATGAATGGTTGTGGGTCTAGCCACGGTCCCAACCCTTGTAACACTGCCCTCTCTTCGTCTTCGGCTACGACCTCTTTCTTTAGCACCCAATTTAGTAGTATCCATGGCACTTGTGGGAGATGAGCTGCGTCTTGTATCTGTGGAAGGTGAGCAGGTTCTATGATTCCTTGATGGTACATGAGCAGCCCCATATTCTCCTCTTCCACTACTGCCGGTTTCAAGATCAGCTTCTTGACTTCGGTGAATGATAATTCGTCCATTATCTCCCCCTCCTGACGGAGGTAGAACACATTTCTCATGTCGATGTCCGGTAGGAGAGGTAGCATGGGCCTCGCCAGAATGCATGGATATCTCCATTACTGTCTCTGAATGTGGGGGGGGCCGAGGTGGGGAGTTGGGTGGTGAGTTCTCGGTGGACGTGGGTGACAGTGGTGGTGGAGTGAGGTCGGACCTCTGGACTTGAGTATGTATAACTTGGTGGGGAAGGAGAGGAAACATTTTTTTTTGAGGTAAGTATTTTTTCCTGGGTTTGAGCTTTCTTTTTTGTGTTGATATTTTTTGGGGTCTCGTCTTTATCAAAGGAGTGAGGAGGGAGGTTTCTTTTTTCTGAGTTCTGGCTTAAAACTCCACTTTTCGTGAATTCATTGGTTGGATGAGATATTTCTTCTGCACTTTCATTCACAATTTGAAGAAGGTCAAAAGGATTTTCCTAACATAAATCCTCCTTTTCTTTTGGATTTGATGTCTTAGGTTTATAGGGTTGGGTGCTTGGAAGTTTCTTCTGACATCCTTGAAAGTGGGTTGACAAGAGTGATTTCTTTGGGAGTCCATCTTTTGGCCACACTTGTTCCCTGTTTGTGCTTCACATGGGTCCACTCATTTTCTTCAGCTCTTCTTTGTGCCACGTGGGTCACCGGGGTTGGGTGGAAGGCTTGACTTTTTTCACTATGTCCAAAACTATTGCATTTTGCACAGTACCATGGTCCTTCCATGAAGGTTACCTCCTGGAAAAATTGCCCAACCACAGCCCCTTTGTTGGTGTTTGTCCTTCCTCCATTAACAGACACAGACGTGCGAAACGCCTGCCCTCACCTTGGACCGACGTACTATCCACTCGCAACAATTTCCCCATTGCTTTTCCAATTGTCTCTAACATTCCATTTTCGAAAAATTCCACTGGTAACTCATTTAAGGTGGCCCAAACAGCTCCCACTTTTGGTAAGTTTTTTGACGGCCAGAAACCTGGTTCCCAATTTTGATTCCAGAGGTGGAATTGTTGTATCATCCATGGCCCCTGCGCGAGAATTGACGTTTTTTGTTCTTTGGATGCACATTTCACTGTATAAAACCCCCGTCCTAATGCAAGCAAGTTTGGAGTTTTGGGGAGGGACCAAATCTTTTTGAGTTCATTTGCTAGGAATTCTCTGGAGAAAGACTTCCCCACCACTTTAATTATCACAGCTAACATCCATGGCTCACTAATTTCTTTGTATTTTTCCATGGAGATTGGTATAAAATTTCACCCTCTTTTGACTCCATCGGAGGCGAGGACGACGCTGGGTATGAAACTTGTGGCAGGAAGTCTCTCAGGGAGACCATTTCTTGGGCGGCCACTACGTGACTAAAAGACTGTTTTAACAGAGCATGTGTGGGAAGGTTAATTTTTGTGGTGTTTTGGGTTGGAAAAGGGTCCGGTGGTCGAGGGGGTGGCGGGTTGGGTTCCGGGTGGTGGGTATTGGTGGGGTTGGGGTCATGATTCTTGGTTCCGTCGTTGTCCCTTTTGGCTGTGCTGGAGTCCAGTACAAGGGGAGGGGGGTAATTTGTGTCGTGAGGACAAACTCTCTCTCCTCACTTTCTCTCTCCATTTAGAAGTATACAACTTCTAGTTGGATATATGTTTAGCAAGTTGTTTTGCATTTGGTAAGTCATGGATTCTTTTTGGCTTTTACAAAGAATATTGCATTTGCTGAACATATATCCAAAAGAAAAGGGTTTTGCATTTGGTAAGTCATGGGTTTCACTTTACAATTTTTTGGCTTTTCACACCCGGAGTGTCTATGTTTTCTAACTTTTTTTTTGGCCTTTACATAGGTTAATTTCTATAGAAAGACGCTGAAAAGAAAGAAGAGAGCATTACTTTTTTTATCTTTATTATATAAGGGAAGGGGGGAGCAATGGTGTCCTCTTTTGAAACGCTTATTTTGCCCTCCTTTCCTTTGTAAATTACAAAAGGAACTACAAAATCAAAATTGACACTCAAAGAAAACTATCGAAAATAAATTTACAACACTCACTCACAAATCACTTAAAAGAAGAAACTTTACAAATCACTCATACAATTTATGAAATATTGTACTTAATTCAAAAATCAACTAAAAAATTATAATATTAAAATCATAAATAAATTCAATAAAATTTCTATTTTGTTCATAGAATTTAACTTTGAAAAGTAAAAAAAAAAAACAAAAAGAATAGTGAGAGACTTAAGTGACATAAACTAAACCAATCAAATTTTCCAACTAAAAACAATTATACTTCGTATGTCTAATGTTCAAATTGTGACTCTTATACTGAAGAAAATCGAGTTTCTGTTTCGAAAAAAATTCAAGCACGCATCGCGTGCAAAAAATTCTAGTTTCACCTATTGAATTACCTTACTTTGTTGTGGTCCCAACTTTCTTTCTCTATATTCATGGGTTTCCTTCCACTTTCTCCATGTTGCACTAATTTTTTTCTTCTTATACATTAATAAAATTTACATTAGTTAAAAGTCATGATTACACTTTACAAGTTAGGAAAATACATGCTTGTAGCAAAATTTGTTTCAGTTATTAAAACACGAAAGAAGTACGTGCTTATAATATTGCAGCGTTAAATTTAAGATTATTGACATGTTCACTAAAAAATCCTCTACACGACTTTCATTCGAAAGACGAAATTAAAGGTAGACAACAGACATAATTCCCCCTAGAGAAGACCGAAATCGAGTCAGACAATTTCTATTTTCGTAAAAAAGCTCAGGGAGTAAGACCCTAAAAAAGTTCAAGATGCGTAGGAAATGACCCTACCCCGGACATGAGGGACAACATTGAGATGCCAAAAGACTCCGTCGAACATTTCAAACACATGAGTTCAACTTGATTTATGTAAGGTTAGACGATAAACGGAAAACGATGATAGAGCCAATTTGTTTGATAGGACATTGTAATATACCTTTAGATCACCTGATCTATCGCACTTCCATCCTTGTTAGATTAGGGTATATGACAAATCAAAAACATCATTCTTTGTTCTTGGCTTAAAGCATTTATTTCGTTTTCTTAACAGGACACTGGTTGATCTCAAATTTAACCAGGCTTTGGCCCTACAATACTTTGATCAAACCAAAAAATGTCATATATTGAGATAAAAATTTGGATAAAATGTAACTATATATATGTATGTTGTATAGTTGGAGTCTCATTGTCCCACCATAAAGGGTGAACCTTAAAGCATCATAAATCATGATGGGAGGCTCGAAATTCTCCTCAAGGCTCTATGTTGATGTGGGTCCCTTCAACCTGGCCAGGTGCAAAGTGCAAACCAAGCTTAACCAGAGTGGATTTGAGGTTGAGTTAATTATTAACCTTTACAAACCCACATGAGTTTATGACCGTTTGAACGGCCACTGAATTGCAGACACAAAACATTAAACAGTACAAACTAAGCTGACAACAAAAGATATATTGCTCCTCATTTGAGTCACTTCCCATACTTCTAGATCACGTTCTTCAATGCACCCCTCTCGCTTAAAATTATTTTTAGGATTTTTTTTAGTGTATACTTATTCCTTAAAAACAACAATTCCTTGTTTTTTTAAACTGAGATTATGAAGATTTACAAGATGCTCCTTTCTCAACCTTTTTGTGTTCGGTTAATCCATTTATATAAATATTTTTTTTCACCAAAGCTCTACAAATATCATTATAAGGTGTTTAAGTCATTTTTTTAAAACTTATTTTTAATCTAGTTCAATTAATTTCAATTTTTCTTTGTAATTTATTTTTTCTCAGTTCAGTTGAGTTAATCTCAGTTCAGTTCAGTGCAGTTTCTCTTAGTTCAAAAGAACGAGGACTTACTCGTTCTTTTTCTGTTACAACAATAAAGTTTTTACGTTTATTAATGCACAACTATAATTATAAATATGTATAATGGCTTTTTTTTAATGAAATTACAAAAATTTAATATTTTCAAAACATGTATTGAGACGAATCTAACAAAATCCTACATAACTATATCTTTTCTTACGTAAAAATCATAATAGATAGTTAAAAGGATGAAGTATGAACTATAGAACGGATGAAGTATGAACTAGGGTTACATACATCAAAATCGTAATTTTAGCAAACATACATTCTCTATTTCTTAATAGATTCATTATTTCGGCATTATACACGATTTATATACTCCTTCTTCCTATGAAAAATGCTCTTATTTTACTTTTTTTGTTATGTCAATGTACATTTAATATCATTAGTATATATATGTATTTTAGTAAAAATTGTAAAAGTTTGATTTTCATTTTTTTTTTTGAGGGGAAGTTTGATTTTCATATTGTTTTCATTGAGAGCTGAAACGAATAACAAAGAAACTCTACACGATTATGTTTTTTTATTATATATTAAGAAAAATTAAAAGATTATTTTTACTTATTAATAATGTCAATATTGCAAATCAAAGATTTTTTGGGACGAAGGAAGTACTAACTTTGACCTCATTTATTTAATAATAAATACATATGATAAATGTCATATATCCAATTGTTGTTAGGTGCATTTCAATTTATATTTTTCAAAATGTATACTCCATCTGTTTCAAATTATAAGGCATTTTAGCTGGAAAAATTTGTTTCAAAATATAAGGCATTCTACAATACCAATGTCGGATTAAATGCAACTTTATATTATCAAGATAAGCTTATAGGTTATTTTGTATTATCAATACAAAATTTAATGTCAATTCTTATTACCCATGCAAATCTAACTAAAATTAACTAAATTCTTTATCTATGTGCAAAAACCTTAAACGACTTATATTTTGAAACGGAGGGAGATGTGTTATTTGGTTGATTGTTTCCTTTGAAGTTTCAATTTCTAGGAAATGGCAAAAGTTATTTTGTTGCTTATAAGAAGTTTTACTTACCTAGATCCCCTTACGTCAACAACTTCCTCTATTTTGCAACGAGTAAAAATTCTTACATTTTTGGCAAACAAAACAACCTTAGAGCATTGTCAATGGTGAACAAAAAGTCCACCAAATTTCCCTCCTTACTCATGTTTTATTTATTTCATGAACAAAAATATCACCTCCATTCCACTCATGAATAAATAAATTATCACCATACCTCATTTCATTAAAAAAAATTATTCCGAAATATGTTAATATGGGTATCATTTTATATATAGAGGGAAATAAATTATGAATTTTGGTATAATTTCTTGATAAAGGAATTTTCCGGGAAATTCCATGGAAATTTCTATAAAATTTCCTTAAGTTACCCAAGACATGTGTCAACTTGTCATTAGCTTGTTTTGTGTAGTTTAAGATGTACAATTTGTTCACATGGTGAACAATGAACAATTTGTTCATGTCATCAACAAATTATTATAAGTATAACCAATGGGAGAGCTGTTTTTTTGTTCACTCAAAAAAATTGCAATTTCATGAACAATTGTGTCACCATTGACATTGCTCTTAGGAAGTTTAATATCACATGTATTTTCATGTCAACCAAACAACACCTAAATCTTAGAATTTTACTCATGTACAATTAAAGATATTAGTGGTCAATCGTCAAAGTGATGCCCTACTAAACGTGTATTACAAAGCAATGCATCTAATAAATGACAGTAATAGATCAATGGTAATGTATTTTAGTTAAATTTTATAAGAACAACCCTATGTCAGGGAAATCAAATTTCATTCGTAAACATGTGTTTGTTTCTTCATAAATAGTATTACCACTTACACATTCTAAAGTTGTATCGAATGATATGAAATTTTGTTAAGAAAATAGATGTTTTAAGGATGCACAAATATAACCGTAAACATAAATTACTTTCAATACAAAATTACACTAAAGTCGTACCAAAAGAATCATTAACGATGTCGAGCTAAAATTGTGATTAAGACATTTATTACCCTTACAAAAAAAATCACTAAAAATAAAGATTATTGTGATTGAAATTTATAATGTCTATATGACCAAATTCAAATATTTATATTCCCTATATTTCAATCAAATTTAATATCAAACATTTAAATTTGATCTATTAAATCTTTTTTACGTTTACTAATGCACAACTTTAATTATAAATATGTATAATTACTTATTTTTTAATATAAATTACAAAAACTTAATATTTTCATAACATGTATTGAGACGAATCTAACAAGATCCTATATAACTATACCTTTTCTTATGTAAAAATCATAATAAATAGTGAAAGGGTGATGACTGAATAGTGTAAAAATCAATTGTTGCAATAGCAATAGAACGGATGAAGCATGAACTAAGATTACATACTTTAAAATCGTAATTTTTAACAAACATATATACATTCTCTATTTCTTAATAGATTCAATATTTTGACAGTATACACGATTCATATACTCCTACGTCCTATAAAGAGGTTCCTATTTTACTTTTTTTTTATGTCTGTTAATGTACGTTTAATATCATTAATATGCATATTATATATATATATATATATATATATATATATATATATATATATATATATATATATATATATATATATAATATATATATATATATATATATAATATAATATATATTATATATATATATATATATATATATATATATATATATAGGATCCGCTGAAAACAGCTCTTAGTATGAAAACTGACAACAAGGGTAACTTTTACCACTTTTAGGGTAACTTTATATACTTTAGGGGTAACTTTTGCCTGTTTTAAGATAATTTCATTATATTAAGGATAACTTTATATATTTCAAGGGCAACTTTATATATGATATGGGTAACTTTTAGTGCGTTTAGGATAACATTATTATGTCATAATTAATTTTCATCTTTCAAGGATAACTTTGAGTATTATAAGGATAACTTTGAGTATTATAAGGGTAACTTTGAGTATTACAGTAACTTTTAAGTCTTCAACAAATCTACACCAAAATCCACCAAAAATTCACAAGTCAAAGATCAAATCACCGACAACAATCACGTAAATTTCTTCTAATTGAAATTCAAAATCGATCAACAGATTCAATCGTGCATCTATTTTCAAACACAATTCCAATCACAAAAATGTGATAGATCTTTGAAAATCTCAAACAAAACAGATCGAATTTGAAAGAAAAATGAAGATGTCTCCGCAATTTCGATCGAATTACTAGATTCAAAAATTCAGTTGAAGATCTGATAATGATGATCAAAATGAGCTCAAAATTATCAGAAAATTAACAATTACTCATCAAATCACATAACTCTCAAACCAGAACACAGAGAAATTTAAAATTATTCAACCTCAATCAATAATCAAAACAGAGATAAATCTTTGTTTGAGGAAACGAGAATTCCGTCGAGGCCATGAACAGCGACGTCAGATCTCAAGTAGAGGTCGTGAGAAAAGACGCAAACTCCATCAATGGTGACGAATCGGCGACCAGAAGAAGTGACGAAGACGACATGGCTTGGCGCAAGAGTCTCAAGGTAAGGATTTGAGGAGAGAGAAACATTGCGAAGCTCTGCAAACGTGAGTTGAAGAAAGGTGAATCCATGGCGGCCGACGCCCTTGTTGACTGAGGTTGAGTTATATTTGTGAGAAAGGATTTGAATGGAGAGGTCAGAGACTGCGATGGAGTTACCGAAGAGGTCGAAGCCGTTAGCTTGGAGAGCGAAAATGGCGGATTCGAGATTACGGAGAGAGAGGTCTGCTATGGAAGTTGAGATGAGGTAGTAGAGAAAATCGCCAGTGAGAAAGGAGGGGTAAGAGAGAGAAAGTCATGTGCTTCTAGTAGTTCTAGATGACCAAGCTAAGCGAGAATGAAACGAGATCTGACGGTTAATAAAACCAAGCGAAATCGGACGGTCAAGATTGGATGTTTTCAGTTTTCAGCCTAGGAGTGGTTTTCACAAGATCCAATTCCTATATATATAAACTTGATTTTCATATTGTATTCATTGAGAGTTGAGACGAATAACAAAGGAACTCCACATCACTATGTTTTCTTTTATTATATGTTAAAAAAATTAGAAGATTATTTTTACTTAATAATAGTGTTAAGATTGCAAATCATAAATTTTTTGGAATGGAGAGAATACTAACTTTAAGTCTTTATCCTCGTTTATTTACTAAATATACATATATGATAAATGTCATATATCCAATTGTTGTTAGGTCATTTCAATTCATATTTCCAAAATGTATGTGTTGTTTGGTTGATTAAATGAAGTACATTTCTTGGGAACATATTTCCTTGAAGTTTCAATTTCTAGAAAATGGCAAAAGTTATTTTGTTGCTTATGAAAAGTTTTACTTACCTAGATCCCCGTAAGTCAACAACTTTACCTATTTTGCGGGGAGTAAAAAATCTTACATTTCTTGCCAACCAAATAACCTTAGGAAGTTAAATGTCCCATGTATTTTTATGTCAACCAAACAATACCTATATCTTAGAATCTTACTCATATACAATTAAAGATATTGGTGGTCAATTGTCAAAGTGATGCCTTGGTAAACATGTATTACAAAGCATTGCATCTAATAAATGATAATAATGGACCAATGGTAATGTATTTTAGTTCAATTTTATAAGAACAATCCTATGTTAGAGAAATCAAATTTCATTCGTAAACATGTGTTTGTTTCTTCATAAATAGTATTACCACTTACACATTTTGAAGTTGTATCGGATTGTATAAAATTTGGTTAAGAAAATAGATATTTTAAGGATGAATAAATATAATCGTAGAAATAAATTACTTCCAATACAAAATTATACTAAAGTCGTTCCCATGACAATCATTATTACCCTACCAAAAGAATCATTAACGATATCGAGCTGAGATTGTGATTAACACATTTATTACCCTACCAAAAATATCACTAAAAATAGGGATGATTGTGATTGAAATTTATGATATCTATATAACCAAATCCAAATATTTATACTTCCTATATTTCAATCAAATTTAATAGTATCAAATATTTAAATTTGATCTATTAAATCTTTTTTTATACGAATGATTATATATCGAGCTAAGCTAATGTGAAAAACTAATTGCAAAATTATTTCAATCTTTACGGTAATCATATTAATTACTCATATTGTAGAATTTACTGCATACAAACATCAATTGTTTTTTCAAAATTTAAAAAATCATGTAACTGACACTTTATTTCGTTTCACTTCACAACTTGAAAAGAGAAAAAAACATCCCCCGAAGTATAAAAAGGGCCAAAACAACACAAATGCCAAAGCTCATATAGACAAATCTACACTTCACTTCTCTCTTCTTCTTACAGTCCCACCATAGTCCATACACCAGCCGTAGCCGCCCATCTCTCTTATTAGTGTCCTCAATTCTCCCTTTTTATCTCTTCTTCTTCTTTTTCTCCTCCATTTCTAAGTGTTCCTTCTATCTATTTCTTTCACTTTCACTCCATTAAAACCTTCTTAAAAAGAGCCTTTATTTTATACACCCTGAGCTCATAACTTTCTTTCATTTCTAATCATGGCTGTTTTATTGTTCTTTACTCTTTTTCTAAGCTTATCTGGCTATTCAAGTAAGACACTTTTACCCTTTCTTGTCAAGGTCTATTTAATTACTTGAAAGATTTGATTTTTATCCCAAATTTTCAACAAAAATGACCAAATAATTTGATGGGTTGATTCATTTTTTTTTATTAAGCTAGTGGGTTTACTTGAAACACTAAAAAGATTTGTTCTTTTGCTCAATTTCTCTACCAACATGAACAAAAAACTTTGATGGGTAGATCCAGTCACACTGTAAATTTTTTATTTTTAACCCAATTTCTCTAAAAAAAAAAAAAGAAAACTTTGATATGATGGATGGATTCAAAATTTTCTGAAAATTTCCTAAAAGATGATATAAATTTGTTTGTTTTTGTTGTTGTAGGTGCAACATACTGCATATGTAAAGATGGAGCACAAGATCCAACAGCATATCAAAGGGTGATAGATTATGCATGTGGAGCAGGAGCAGATTGTAGAGCAGTGCAGCAAAATGGTCCTTGTTATGTGGCCAACAATCCTAAGGCTGTGTGTGATTATGCTGTTAATAGCTATTTCCAGAACAAGGGTCAAACTCCTGAAGCCTGTGTTTTCTCTGGTGCTGCTACTGCTACTAACAACCTCCCTTCTAGTATGTCACTAAATTTCTTCATTTCTTTCTTTTAATACTATTAATACTTTATAGACTTGAATATATATATAGTATTTATATAGTAAAGAACTTAGAAGTATATATAAAAATTGATCTTATTTAATGACATTTTTTTAAAATTTGTTATATGTTCTCTTTTTCAGCTGTGCCTTCTGGATGCACCTTTCCCACTAGTGGAAGGTATGATCTCTCTATCTCTATAAGTATATATGAATGGATCTTAAGTTGGACATCTTTGACATGCTGATATCTTTGTTTTTGTTTGTGTATTGGTACTACTGTGTGTGGATGTTAGTCATTCTATGTTCTTAATTTCTTTGATTCTGAACATGTGTATGATATGATGGAGAACTAGTAATTAATAGAGTTTGAATGATGATGTTGCCTTCTTTGTTCTTCAACCCCTAAATTTGTGATTCCACCTAAATTTGACCACTAATTAGTCATTAACAGCACCTCAATTTGTACCTTCTTACTAAAAGTATGGTAAGAATTTTCTCTTTTTCTATTTGATATATGACTTTTCAGTTTTACTGTCCAAAATGATAAATTATAGTATTAGGTGGGTGGGTTATGCACTTATGCTTGCCTTCCTTTTTTTTGGGTGTATTTGACACTTGAGAGTTCATCTTTGTTATCATTTTGCCATACTTGCCAATTGCCATAACCCTTTAGTTTGGGGTAAAAGCGTGAAAATATTTTACTTACTCTGTTTCGTTTTAAATGCAACAAAGAGGTATTATTTGTGAGATATAGAATATTCATTTGTTGCATTTAAAACGAAACGGAGGAGGTATAAAAATTCGTGTGATACTTGGACATAAACCCGTGTTTGATATTAGCTCCGTATCCACCTACCATAGGTCTTCTTTTTAGTATTTGATGCTAATATAGGTCTCAAACCCGTATTCGGTTTGAGTTCCGAATCCACATAACATAGGTCTTTGATGCTTTGATGATCACAACAAACATAGTAGTATAGTACAATAAAAATTGAAAATGAAAGGCCCACTAGTTGTTGCTCTTTAATTGTCAGTACTTTCTAGTATGATGTTGTCAACAACAATAATAAAATGTACGCGTAGATCTCAATAGGCCTAAGTTCTTGGCATGCCTTGTGCCTCTGTGTACCAAAACTTTTGGTGCTAGATTACTTGTTAAAAGTGAAAAAACTTAACTTCATTGTGTGCTAATCAATTGATAATTAAAAAATAACAATGGTAGCTCAATTTTGTTGATTGCTTTTGTTGTTAGCGGACAAATGAGCTGTCATGATGCTGATGTATTATTGGTCTTTGTGTTTTCTTTAGGCATCCCATGATACTTGACTAAACAACTAGCATGGTGTCTGTTTGTTCAATACTCCTTGTCACTTTTCTCTTTTTTGTTGTTCTGTTTGGTGCATGGTGTACTTGTCATGTGTATTACTTACTTCAGTACACTGTAGTATTTAATCTTTGCTATTTTTGCAATCTTCACACAATTTATTCTACCAGAAAGCAATGTGTATTTGGTGAGCTTATTTATGGATTCTGACACTTGTTTGACACTCTAAGAAATGTGAGGCAGGTGATTATTTATTTTGGTATCAGTAGGTTGATTCTTGGCTTTGCTACTCCATAATGAATGTGCTAGATTTTCTAAGATATTGTTTGTGACTGACTGTATTTAGGGAAAAGTTTTATCTACTTTAGCTTGATCTACATACATACTGACGGAGTGACGGTTGCATGCCCATCATCTTATCTAAATAGCTTATTAGCATAATCTCGAGAAGTATGGTATGTTTTGATGTGAACATTTGACGTACAAAGTTGTTTGGTTAATACACATACAATTTTAAAGAAAGTATGGTATGTCAAATGGGAAGGAGTCTCTTGTTTCGTGTTGCCGTGGTCCCATTTGTTAAAGATAAGCCGCCTCTTAGGAACGTTCATCTTGCATTGAACATATAATTTTGGACATATCCTACCATATTACAGACCACTCTACATATAACATTTTTACCGGCATCCAAAATATATAAATTTGGACATTTGCTACCAAAGGACCACTATAACATGTTTCTTGCATTCAAGTTAGTATAATATTTGGACATTTTGGACAACATTGTTCAATGATTTGGACACCTCCTGCCCGCCAAGTGACTACTTTGCATAACATTGTTTTTTATTCAACATATGTTGGACATTTATACGATAATAACGTTTATGATGCTGTGATGTTTATATTGCAGCCCAACTGGTACTGGTACTGGTACTGGAGGCATCCCAAGCTCAACTCCAGGAGGCATGATCACTGGTACACCCGGAACAAGTACCCCTGGATCGAGTAGCACTGGCGTATTTAGCCCTATTGGACTAGGTCCCACCGGCAGCTATACTGACATGAACCCAAATGGTAGTCCATCTACATTCCAACAGTTCCAAGGCACCCTCCTCTTGCTTACACTTACCCTAGTTCCAATCTTGTGGGCTTAGACGAGGAGAGGGTAATCGAAATCGCGGTGGGTTTAGATTAATGGATGAGATTTTGTTGCAACGGTAAGTCTTAAGTAGGGAATCATCCAAAAAGGGATAAAACCCCTAATTCACTAGGGTCTTTCATCCTCGTTTTTTTATTATGAAAAAATATTCCTTTTTTTAGGGGATTTGGTGGCTTCTTTATGGTGTGAAAAAGTAACGGTTCAGTGGGCATTGATTCTGTTATGAGTGGTGTTTGTAAGGAGGGAGGGTTTGATATTCGGGATGAACGAACATCCTCATTTTCCTAGATGCTTTACTTTTTGCACTCGACTAATCGGTATTAGTTTTCAATATGTACATCTATGCTTATTGCTTAGCTAGCCTAGAGATTTTAGATGTAGTAGTAAGTAGTAACACTTGTTTAATATTATTATGATCTAATGAGAAAACTCCCCTCAAAAAAAAAAATCTAATGAGAAAACTCATATTCCATCTACCTGTTTTTTTGGTTCTTGTTCTTGAGAATGATATGCTCTTCCTTCATCATAGGAAAAAAAAAATGAAAAAAGATAAAGAAAATGAATTTTGATAAACATAGCTTTGAGTTACTATCATTAAAGCTTCGTTATGATTTTTCATTATTGTGAGAGTAGTTTTATCCCAAGGAAAAATGGTCTTGTACATTTTTGCCAATTAAATAATGTAAAACTGAAAATAGAGGAAAACAATTTTCTAGAAAAACGTTTTACGCTCTACCAAACGGAGCTTAAGTACTTAGTGATCAGAAAAAATATCTTGTTATTTCTTGTTTTATTTTATATGTAACAACAAATGAGTATTTTATATTTCACAAATAATACCTTTTTATTTCATTTAAAATAAAATGAAAGAAATATTATTTTTGACCTTTTTCTTTGAAGTACAAAGGTAATGCTTAGCAAAATCCATTATAATAGAGAAAATTGTAAGCTCTATGCAGGAAGCAGAATTCAATGAACCCTTCCAAGCTTTAACAACTACTGACAAAAAATACGGTACAAATTGCTAATAGCGTATTACTACCTCTGTTTTAATTTAATTGTTACACTTACACTTTTTACACATGCCAATGCAAAACTTTGAGGACATAATATCTTTAATTTTGTATTTGTAAAAAGGGTAATGTTATATATAGCCCTTAGGGCTACATATAAGTATTAAATACATTTCTTTAAATGGAAACAGTTTAAGAATTCAAGACACATTTTCACATAAACTGAGGTAATAAATGCTTGATTCAATATTTTAATTCCATTTTAAGCAACTTATACATAGCCCTAAGGGCTACATATATCATTTTCCTTGTAAAAATTATAAAAAGTACATATTAATAAAATCAGTGGCGTATCCAGGATTCCAAACCTATGGGTTCGGAGCTGGTAAAAAAAAATACATCCATTCACTTAGATGTTGGGGGCCGCAATTTTGTATGTGCACTCGGGTGCATGTAGCACACCATGCACTTGTTTTCACACGACGTCGTTTAAGATTCAAAAAGTAAAACCAAGCTTTGATTGCCACCTTACCAATTAAAAAGCTAGATTTTAACTATTCCTCGCTCCAAAAATAAGTACATAATGCGGAAGATATATTGTTAAAATAAAAAAAAATCTACCATCTAAACTAAGTAAGTGGCTTATCACGTGGATGGAACTTTTCAAATTTGTCACCTAAACTTACTAGCGCACATGGAAGGATTTTTCATTGATAAAAAAAAAAAACTAAATCATAGCATTCTACCATTTTATACAATTATAGAGAGACAACTAATTTTGATTTCAAAATATATTTGTAATTGTTGAAAGAATACATATGCAAAGAACATGAAAGAATCAAATAAAGAACTAATAAAAGAACATGTACACATAATATTTGGATAACAAAAAACTATATAGTATCATAATACTTGGCTTCAAACCTTTGAGATTTTTTGGAGGGAGACCTGTTGTAGCCTAAAAATCAACGGCTATCAGGCTGACACGTGGCTTCATCAAGGCCCTACATGTGGCATGCGTTTATGCAAGCAAAGTACAAAGGGACAACAGTTTGCAGGGCTAAAAGTACGTTTCCTGAAGGAAGAGTACTAAAAGTTCCCTAATGGCCCAAAAATTGTACTTCAGCCCAGTAAAGGTGGCCTGCACCTCTGCATAAAAGTGAGGTGTAGTAACCAACTAACAGATGCCACGTGTCCCATTTCATTGATTAGCCAATCAGATGCTCCCAAATTAGGGTGACATCAAGGTACAACAGTCATTTCAAACAGTATAAATAGTCCTTGATTTCAGGGTGAAAGGATACGTTTTTCAGAGTATAGTACTGTTACTCTGTCATAAATTCTTTCTCTCTCTCTACTTTCTCTCTCTAAAAGTTCCTTTACATCCCTGACATCTGACTTAAGCATCGGAGGGGGAAATACCACCCAAACCTCCAGGGTGGGTCCCTTTTTGCAGGTTGCTGGTCAGGAGTTAGCATCGGGATTTGAGCCAATCATTGCTGCACAAGTCTCCAGTTTTAAGAACCTATCTTTGGGAGTTGTTGTATTAGTTTACCAGTTTTGCACTACGTAACATTTGGCGCCGTCTGTGGGGAGACGCAGCAATGACGGATTGTCATTCATCGAATGTCGCAAGGAACAGAAGTTTTAGAATTCAGGTGGAAGACACTGTGGATGAGGAGAGGCCGCCCGTGGACGAGATCATGGCCAGTGCCGTCCATCCCTAGAGGGTAGGTCTGTAACTCCAGTCATCCAGGAGAATCTAGACCGTCCAGTGACAGCTGGTCACTTGGAGAATATGTTGAACGACTTCCAGACAAGAATGGCCGCTGTCATGGAGGAGCATATCAAGAACAATATGTTGTTTTTTCAGCTGAATCCAGGAGGGGAGACGGCTGCGCCGCTCAAAGGGCGATCCCAAGAGGGTTGTCCCGGACCTAGTCGGCCACTTCGGCCGGAGTTGACTAGGCCGCCTTCCAAAGGAAAGCAGCCAGCTGTTAGTGATTCTAGGAGGAAGATGGACTGGAGGCTGGTAGTCCGTCCAGCAGACAATATCCCTCCTACTGGTCACATGATGGAGACTGATGCTAGGGAGTATTTGGAGGCTAAGAGGGCGGCAGCTCAGCGGCGTTCAGCCTCTGGCTCCACGCCTATATGAAGGATCCGTCCTTAAGACTCCCGTCCAGAACAGTGGCGCGAAGCCGTGGCCATCAGCTTTTCAGCCAAGGCAGGAAAAGACAGTTTTGCAGCCATGGTGTACAGGCGTCAAGCCTTAGCTAACACCTCATCTAATCCGGTATTGAAAGAGTACCGTCAGGAGCACATACCCATTGAGGGTCAGGTGTGCGGCACTCCAATCAATTGGCACAATCCACTCCTTTCTCGGTCAGGATATGGAGTCCCCTCCTTTCCCAAAGGTTAAGCTCCCACCATTGAACCTTTTGACGGAACTACTGATCCGGACGATCACCTATCAGCTTACAAGCATCAGATGTATGTCCAAGGAGTGGACGATGCTACTTGGTGTAAGAATTTTCCAGCTACTTTGAAGGGGTAGCGCAAAAATGGTTAACAACTTCCCCTAACTCAGTGAACATATTTTACTGAACTTAGCATTTATTCACCAGTCACTTTGTGGCTAATCGTCAAGAACAAAAGACAAGCATGCACTGGGGAAAGTCATCCAAGGTCCTAAGGAGGCATTGAGAGGTTATGTGAAGAGATTCAATCTAGAAGCATTGCAGATCCAAGATCTAAATGCAGGTGTGGCGTTTGACGCCTTTATCAGAGGTTAAGACCAGGAAGTTTTAAGTTTGATTTGGTAAAGAAGAAAATCACTACCTTTGACGGAAGCTTTGAAGGAAGGCTGAGGCATTCATTCATGCCACAGAGGTTGTGCTGAGGCAAAACAGCCAGAAGTGAAGAAAGTGAGGAAGCTGTTCAGCCAAAGAAGAATCCGCCCAAAAGGCTGAGACTTGGGCAATGACTTCTGTGACCACCTCGTCCAAAAGAAGTAGGCGATCCGAGCCGGCGGCCTCAGTTGAACCAATAGAGTTCAACAAAGATCAATATTCCATTTTGATGGAAATAAAGGATCAGCATGAGCTAAAGGCGCCGGCCGAAATGAAGACGCCTTACCGTAACAGGGTAAAGAGCAAGTATTGTCACTTCCACAAGATTGTGGGCATGAAACCAATGAATGCAAACACTTGAAAGAGCCTAGAAGAGTTGGCTCGAAAAGGAAGATGAACAATTACCTGCCTTCGTCAGGAAGGAAGTTCCAGAAAAGAGATAACCGTCAAGGAAGAAGATGGACGGAGATAGCACGGATGATGATGTGTAATGGTCATCTCAGGAGGATTTGCGGCTGGAGGTCCAACAAATCGGGCCACAAAAACTATTTAAGGGAGCTCAGTCAGGTTATGCTCACTAACCAGGCCGAGTCTGATCCTTTTCCAAAAATAGTGGTCAGCGAGCTGGACCGTGGAAAGATAAGGACGCCGCATGATGATCCGTGGTGTGGAAATGAAGATTGCCAACCTAAGGGTTAGGCGAATTTGATTGATACTGGAAGCTCCACTGATATAATCAGTGCTGATTGTTTGTCTCGTTGAAGTTTGATAAAAAGATTTGATGCCGGTAAATCATCCTATAATTGGTTTTGGCGGAGGGGTCATCCATCCCATGGGACTGTCACCGCCCTCAGGGTAGGGAAAAAGATGCTGCCAGGACGCTTTTTGTGAAATTTTTGGTAGTACGAGACTTGACGCTTATAATGTCATTCTCGGACGACCTACCTTAAATCACATCAAGGCTGTCATTGTGACCCACTAATGTTAATGAAGTTTGAGTGTGATGGGGGAAAGATTGGATCTCTCTATGGAGATCAGCAAGCTGCTAGAGAATGCTATCTCACCACTCTTAAACCATCATCATGGAAAGAGAAGGCAGAGCGTCCAAAGGACAAGGAGGATGATCCGGCCGAGAAAGTGAAAGGCCAAATTGTTGAGCTTAAGCAAGAAGTTGAGAAGGTTCAAGAGATACCTCTTCCTGAAAGCAATCCGTCCATGCTTTTGCCAGCAAGAAGAGAAAGTGTTTGGCAATTAAAGAAGAAAAACATTCATCTGAGATAATGGCTATAATGAGTCTGGGACTAGAACGTCCAGAACCGGTGGAAAGTCCAGTAGAGATTTGCTTAAATCCAGAGCGTCCGGAAAGGACATTGAAAATTGGATCAGTTTTGAGATCAGAGATTCAGGACGCCTTAGTTGCGTTGCTGCGAGAATTCGAAGATGTGTTTGCCTATGCTGTAGAGGAGATGCCTGGGATAGACCCTGAAGTGGCCGTCCATAAGCTCAACATTGAGCCGGGGCAAAAACCTATTCGGCAGAAGAAGAGGCACCTGAGGCCGGCCAGAAATAAGGCCGTTGATGAAGAAGTCCAAAAGCTGCTCAATCTAAGTTCATCCGGGAAACATATTACCCAGATTGAGTAGCAAATGTTGTGATGGTTCCAAAGCCGAATGGCACTTGGAGAATGTGCGTTGATTATACGGAACAAGGCTTGTCCTAAGGACAGCTTCCCGTTGCCAAAATTGATCGTCTGGTGATTCACGGCCGGCCATGCCCTGCTAAGTTTATGGACGCCTATTCTGGCTTCCACCAGATTCCTATGTGGCCGGATGATCAAGATAAGACTTCCTTCATTACTGAGAAAGGATTGTATGGATGGCTCAGGATGCCCTTCGGCCTAAGAAATGCGCCAGCCACATTTCAGAGGCTCATTAATACGGTATTTCAGCCGCAGCTTGGGCGAAATATGGAAGCCTATATCGACGACATGATCGTCAAGAGTAAAGAAGAGAAAGATCATCTGGACGATCTGAGGGAAACCTTCCTCACTTTGAGGAAATTTAAGTTGAAGCTCAATCCGCAGAAATGTGTGTTCGGTTTAGTTGCTGGGAAATTTCTGGGATTTTGGTTGATCAGAGAGGGATTGAGGCAAATCCCAATAAAATTCAAGCTATTATGAATATGTCTTCGCCGTCCAAAGTCAAAGAAGTTCAGCGATTGACGGGCTGTTTGGCTGCTCTTGGACGGTTTCTCTCAAATCAGGGACAAATGTCACCATTTCTTTGCTACTATCAAGAAGAATGCCAAGTTTGAGTGGTCGGAAGAAGCTGAGGTGGCGCTTCAGCAAGTAAAAGATCATCTTCGGCAGCTGCCTAGGTTGATCAGTCCGGCCGAAGGAGAAAATTGTAGTATACCTGGCGTATCACCTTCGCGGTAAGTGCGTCTCTTGGCTGAAAGAGACGCGGTGCAATACCCGTCTATTTGTGAGCCATGTGCTGAAAGATGCAGAAGCAGATATCGTCCATTGAGAAATTCGGCTTGGCTTTGTTGATGGCTAGCCGGAAGTTAAGGCCTTACTTCTTAGCCCACAGCATTCTGGTATATACTGATCAGCCGCTGAGGCAAGTGTTGCATAAAAGGATGCTCTGGCCGGATGTTAAAATGGGCGTTGAGCTTAATATGTTTGATTTAACATTTGAGCCTAGAAAGGCAATCAAAGGGCCAAGCTTTGGCTGATTCTTATGTAGAGCTTACTCGGCCTACAGTAGAAACGTCCAAGATCCCAGCGAGGAAGAGCGTCATTGGACCCTTATGGTGGATGGATCCTCAACTGCTAACGGATGTGGGGCAGGAATCATTTTTCAATCTCCAGAAGGGGAAAGTTTGAATATGCTATGAAGTTCAAATTCCAGGCGTCCAATAATGAAGAGAGTATGAAGCTCTCTTGCCGGCATAAAAATGTGCAAAGCGGCTGAGCCTTGGAAATTGAAGCTAAAACTGACTCTCTGCTGGTCGTCAGTCAGTCAATGGTGAGTTTGAATGCAAGGAAGCGTCCATGAGCAAGTATATGAATTTGTCAAAAAGATCAAGTCTTTAAAGATTCGTCCTAGATCAGGTGCCCAGATCAGAGAACCATCAGGCTGATGCCCTTCTAAACTGGCCAGCTCGGCTGAAGGGAGAGTTCCTAGAACAGTCTTCTGGGAAGTAAAGCGGCCAAGAGCATTGAGGCCGGAGAAGTTTGTTTCTCAGCCGAGAAGATGAGTGGATGAGCCAATCATTGAATTTAAGAAAACTGGCCTTTGCCTCTTGATCCCATTGAAGCCAAGTATGTGAAAGCAAGGGACAAGTGGTTTGAGTTGTGGAATGAGACTCTATACAAGAAATCCTACAATCGGCCTCTTCTCAAATGCATCAGCCGAAAGGAAGGTCTGGACGTTTTAAAGGAGTTGCATGAGGGAGCTTGTGCTTCTCACATTGGAGGAAGAGCTTTGGCAGAAAGGCTCTCAGGACGGGCTACTTTTGGCCGTCCTTAAAAGAAGACGCACTGCTCTATGCCAAGAAATGTGATAGTTGCCAAAAGCATGGTAATATCTATCAAAAGCCGTCCAATTACTTGACTCCATTCTCTTTCCTCTTCCCTTTGCTAAATGGGGGATGGACATCTTGGGCCTTTTCCTATTGCTGCCGGCCAGAAGAAATTTGTAATAGTAGCTGTGGACTACTTTACAAAATGGGTTGAAGCTGAAGCATTAAGGGGCATCACCACTAATGACGTCAAAGGGTTCATCTGGAAGAACTTGATTACAAGGTTTGGATGCCCCAGTCGATCGTCTTTGATAATGGCGCAATTTGAAACACCAAGCTTCGTCAATGGTTGGCTGACCAAGGAATCAAGGCTCACTTTGCCGCAGTAGCTCATCCACAGGCTAATGGGCAAGTTGAGGCTTTTAACAAGATTCTTTCGGCCGGGATAAAAAGAAGTTGGACAATGCAAAGGGGCTTTGGGTAGAAGAATTGCAGCTGGTCTTATGGTCAATAAGGACAACGGCCAAGAATTCCACAGGAGAGACTCCTTTTATGATGGTCTATGGCTCTGAGGCCGTCCTTCCTATTGAGGTTGAAGAACCCATTTAAGAGTAATGATGTACTCAGAAGATGCTAACTGGGCAGCTCTTAGGACGGCTTGGACTTAGTTCCTGAAGTCAGGGGCAATGCTTTGCTGAGAATGCAACTTTACAAGTTGAGAATGGCAAGGGACTTCAACAAAAGAGTTGCAAGGCGTCCGTTAAAGCTGGGAGACCTCGTCTAAGAAAAATGGAAGCGGTCGGCCGAGCCAAAGAGTTAGGCAAGCTTACCCTAACTGGGAAGGACCCTACAAGATAATCGAAGTAGTTCAGAATGGCACCTTTCGTCTAGAAGGTTGGACGGACGTCCATTCCTAGGACGTGGAATTCTGACACTTTGAAGAAATACTTTGTTTAGGGCATCCTGCTAAATTGTAATCTTTTACTAATGCATTACAAAAGAAAAGTAGAATGTATACATGTATCTTGACTATTCGTCAAGCAAACTTCATATAATACAGCTCTACTTCTCTATGACTTTGTTTGATTTATTTGTTTAAAGCTATATACAATCGTCCAAAGTCACTTAATTTAACAAAGCAAAAAGACAATGCACCTTTCATTAGGAGGTCGGCCGAACATGTTATCGTCCTTAAATGGATAAATATGTAAGATTTGGCCGGTTGTTTACTTAAAGAGTTGAACATCTCCTGAACAAGGTCGGCTGGAATTAGGACGCCTTAGTAAAGGTATCCTACTTTCCGTCAAAAGCCACAAAACTTCGAAATAACAACCTTAGTAAAGGAACAAGTTATTTCATAATTTAACAAAGATGGACGAGTTACAATCATCTTAGAAAAGTCCAAGTTATTTAAAAATTATCCTCTTAACTCCTTCTTGAACAGGAAAAGTTATAAAAACTCTCGTCAAGAAGGGGGGCATATAGGGGCATAATTTATAAATTGACTAAGTCTTTGTCCAATGACGAATGATTACCCAGGTTCTGGCCGAGCAAACTATTAACTTGGCAGTTTTTGAAACCCAAAAATTAAAACAAGTCTTTGCTTGACATCTGTGATGAACGTCCAGAAAAGAGCTACTGGGTCAGATAAAAATGTTGACAATTACTGTTATACTTAGACATTAATGAAAGGTTGTAAAGTAATCGGCCAAAAGAGTTGATTAGATCGTCAGAAGAATATTATGACGAGTTCTTTTGTACTTATATAAATATGGGTTGTAATGTAAGACGTCAAAAAACAGTAAACATACACAAGGGGATTGAAAAGATAGCTTTTCATAAATATAAAGGAGATGATTACAACCTAATTCAACTAAGTACAAGAAAGCAAAAAATTACAAGTGGCCTGCGGCCAAAAAGATAAAGGAGAGAAGCTAAGCGTCCGGATGGCTATTATCCTCTTCGTCCTGAGCCCCAACATCATCTTCTTCTTCTTCATCTTCAGAAGATTCTTGGAAGACGGGGGCCTTTCCCTTTGATGTTGGCTTTGTGCAGGCTCTCTTGGAAGTCCAGCCGGCGTACATACCGGAGGACATCCTCCTCCTCAGCCATCATCTCAAATGCCTGCACGGCCCAGTTTCTGGAGGTGTCTATGACGTTATTCATAGCCTCCTTAGCAGCAGCAATCGTGTCCGCGACCTCAGCGCGAAGGGCTTGGTTCTTTACCTTCAGGACGAGGTTCTCTTTGTAAAATTCACCAGCCATTGTCATGACTGAGTTCCTCTCGTCCGTCAGGGCACGTTCCAAAGACGTCCGTTCGTCCAACATCTCCGTCAGCCGAAGGAGATAGACTTTGTTCTGAGATTCCATTTCGGCTGACCGTGTTTCCAAAGCAATCTTGGTTTGCTGATGCAACACCTCTTGCTAGGCAATGACGAACTGAGCATGGTCAGCGGCCGCGGTCACGTCCTGGACGAGCTTCTTATTTTCTTTTCGAAGCGCTTTCGCCCAGTCCTCAGTTAGCATGCTGCGAGAAAAAAGCTGAAAATATGAAAGGAGAAGGTATGTCAGGACGGTTGAAAAAGAAAGAAATAAATGTAAGTAGAAAACATAAGCGTCTAAAGAAAGGAAAGAGCACCTCGGCAGCAAGTTGAGACATGTATCCTACATGTCCTAAGGATGCTCCCCTCAACCCCTTGATGCATGGTTCAGGAAAGCACTTGAAAAGCTCCAACTTGAGCTTCTCGCGTTCGGCTGATGACATCTTTCCGAAAGCCGGAGAAGATTCATCATCAGAAAGAATAGGAGAGCCGTCAGCAGCTGGACCCTTCCCTTTATTTGAAAGGTTAGACTCGTCAGTACACCTGATGGGAATAACCACGGCCTGTTTGTTGGACGGACTCATCGGACGCCCGCCAACCCGTAGTGTTCTAACTACGATTGAATAATAAGACTCACCAGAAGAACAGGACGTCGTCCTATAAGCAGTAGGCATCTGGCCTACCAGTTGGGCCACTGGTCCAGAGAAAGCGGACCCGTCTACAGCCGCGTCCGGCTGAGAAGATTGTCCTGCATCGTCCAGGACAACAACCTCGTCAGGTTGTGAAGAGGTAGGCTGCTCGGCAGGGCCGGCGTAGGTCACGAGGGCCAGTGAGCCAACCTCGGCCGGTTCTTCTTTGGCCTCCTCCTTGGCCGGTATATCGATCACGACCTTAGGGACCGGCCGTGTCGTCTTCTTCTTCTTAGCAGTGAATCCCTTTGCCTTCTTAGAAGGAGGGGCTTCACTGGTACCGGCCGGCCGCTTCTTCGCCGCCGCCTTCTCAGCCAAGGCTTTGGAGGTTGGGGCATTTTTCTGAAAAATTGAAGGTGTAACAAATTAGAAGCCTTTCAAAGGAGGAAATCGTCTTAATGCATCTGGACGTCCTGCTCGTCATGAAGGCAGACCGTCCAGCCATCATCTGGAGGAATGGCTCTTTTGAGAGGCAGCTCGGCCAGCAATCATCTGGATGTACTGCTCCTCGAAGAGGCAGACCGTCAAAGAATCAACCTGGACGAGTTGCTCCTCGAATAGATAGCTCGTCCAGCACTCATCTGGACGGGCTGCTCCTCGAAGAGGCAGACCGTCAAAGAATCAGCCTGGACGAGTTGCTCCTCAAATGGACAACTCGTCCAGCACTCATCTGGACGGACTGCTCCTCGAAGAGGCAGACCGTCAAGGAAACAACCTGGACGAGTTGCTCCTCGAATAGATAGCTCGTCCAGCACTCATCTGGACATACTGCTTCTCGAAGAGGCAGCCCGTCATGCAATCAAACTGGATGAATTGCCCCTCAGAAAAACAGTTCGTCCAGTCTTCATCTAGACGGACGACCTTTCAAAAGGAGTAGATCGTCCAGCGTTTGCTTGGGCGCTCTGTAAAAAAAAAAAAAAAAAAAAAAAGAGAAGTAATCTTACCAGGGTGTCAGCCCTCTTTTCAGCACCCGATTTGCTGTATTCCCTCCAGAGAGTATCGGCAAATCTGGACGAACTCATATCTCCTATCCAAGATTTCCTAAGTTTACTTCTGGCTGAATCTGCAAAAAGAAAATAAAAAAGCAGGTATTAGACGACTGATAATCAAGCCGGGAATTTTACTTAGAGGATTTTTAGTAGTTATACCTCTGTCCTCGTCCTGCCGCAAGCCGGCAGCGACAAGGAAGTTATCATGATAAAACATCTCTTTAAAGGGGATCCAATTGGACGGACCCTTGAAAGAGACGTCTTCCATGGAATACTCCGAAATCTGGAAATACTCCACCATCTCCTCGGCAGAGCTATCCTCTAGTTCCAGATACGAAGCCATCCGTCCAGTGTTAGTGTTAGATCGGCTAAAATACCGAAGCCGACTAGCAACCGCTTTACTGGGCGCCTGGACGAAAAGGAATTCACCCTTCCAAGAGTGCATCTTGGATGTCTTATCCCAAGACGTCAAGAAGCCTTGACGGTTGCATACACTCAGCCAGCTTCCTTCAACGGTTCTAGGAACCTTGGCAACGTAATGAATGTGGGTGAAGGCGGCCAGAGAAGGATTCTTCCCTTTGAAATTGCAAACGGCCAGAAAGGTGAGGATGTTTTGCCAAGAGTTTGGGGCAAGCTGATTATGTCCTACGCCATAATAATGAAGAAGTTGGCCGATGAAAGGGTGGAGAGGAAAGCGAAGGCCGGCATCTAATGCCAGCCGGTAAACAGCAAAATGGCCTGAGGGGGCACTAAAAATGGTATCCTCTCGGCCAGGGAGAACGAATTTGTAGCCCGGCATGGGCATAGCCATTGAAAAGGGTCTAAGGTCCGAGCCTAATCGTCCCAGCCAAGTGTTATCAGCCAGGATAAATCTAGGGTCAGAAAGTGGACCTAGCCACCGTCTTATTTCAGACGAAGTCGTCGACGGCTCTTCTGAATCGCTAGCAGGGTTGGAAGAGCTGGCCGTCTTTGGCTCATCCGAGACCGTCCCATGTATGGACGGGCTGGGATCTGGAGAGCCTCTGGTTTCTTCTTCCTCCTGAACATATTCAGGGGAAGGATTTGGAATTGCTGGACGAGCGCTTTGGACTTCGCGCTCTCCGTCAGCAGGAATCCGTGCAGTAGATGCCTCCATTTCCGAGCTGGAGGCCGGCAGGTTAACTCCTCGTCTGATACGAGCTGTTTGCTTGACGCGAGCCAGATTACCCTGCACAGGTAAAGACTGGGTCGTCTGACTTAGCCGGCCATGAGAAAAGAAAAAGAATGCATGTCCGGCCGAGATGGGTCCAACTCTAGAAGATGCCGAAGAAGATAGGCCCTCTGTTCTAGGGCTAGTACCAACCTTTGAGCGGCCGGGTTTGTTCGATGAAGAAGACGAGCTCATTTTCTTAAAATATGTGTGAAAGCAAGAAAAAGAGTTGAGAATATACCTGCAGAGAAAAGTTCGGACGAACGTCAAAGATGACTTGAGACATCGGACGAGCAAAGTAACAATTGCAAGAGCTTGGACGGGAGTAGTTCTTCTCTCTGAAAAGTTCAGTAAAAATTCGCAGAGACTCTCTCTCTAGAAAATCTCTCAACAATGTTAAAATGATTCCTGAAGCGACTAAGGCACATATTTATAGAGGGGTGAAAATGACCCCCTCATCCGGTAAAAAGTAACCGTTATTCATAGGGGTTGACCTGTGGAGACCGGCAAAATGGCGCCTCTTTTTTGAAAAAGAGAAGGGCCGTTCCAGGTCGGTTAAAAGAGGAAGATTAACCGTCTTGGCGCCTAGAAGATAATAACTCCCTCTTTTAAGGGGCAAATGTAGCCTAAAAATCAACGGCTATCAGGCTGACACGTGGCTTCATCAAGGCCCTACATGTGGCATGCGTTTATGCAAGCAAAGTACAAAGGCCAACAGTTTGCAGGGCTAAAAGTACGTTTTCCTGAAGGAAGAGTACTAAAAGTTCCCCTAATGGCCCAAAAATTGTACTTCAGGCCCAGTAAAGGTGGCCTGCACCTCTGCATAAAAGTGAGGTGTAGTAACCAACTAACAGATGCCACGTGTTCCATTTCATTGATTAGCCAATCAGATGCTCCCAAATTAGGGTGACATCAAGGTACAACAGTCATTTCATACAGTATAAATAGTCCTTGATTTCAGGGTGAAAGGTACGTTTTTCAGAGCAGAGTACTGTTACTCTGTCATAAATTCTTCTCTCTCTCTCTCTACTTTCTCTCTCTAAAAGTTCCTTTACATCCCTGACATCTGACTTAAGCATCAGAGAGGGAAATACCACCCAAACCTCCAGGGTGGGTCCCTTTTTGCAGGTTGCTGGTCAGGAGTTAGCATCGGGATTCGAGCCAATCATTGCTGCACAAGTCTCCAGTTTTAAGAACCTATCTTTGGGAGTTGTTGTATTAGTTTACCAGTTTTACACTACGTAACAAGACCAAATTTACCAAAGGTAACAATAAGAAAAGGTAACAATTTGGGCTTTTCAGTTATATGTTTAGCTAATTTCGATATTAACTTCTCCCATCAATCAGACAGACAACCACAAACCTCTGATGTCACGTTCTGTTATTAGGGAGACTAAAACTCGCTTTGGAGGCAAAGAGCATCAGAGAAAAGGAAAAAAAAAAGCTGGTTTTTGGTTTTGTTGAGATTCGAACCCCAGCCCGCGTGCAAACGCATGGAGTTTCATGAAGAACAAAACCACCTTGACCCCTGCTTGTTTCATGTTTTATATTACACGCAAATGGTATATATCAATTAGCTAAAATATTTTTTATTTTTAAAAAAAAAATGGGCAATTTTTTTCCAAAAATAACTGGGTTCACCTGAACCCGGACACCCGGTGAACCCATAGTAAATCCGCCCCTGAATAAAATACATACTAATACGAATCTAACAAGATCCCACATGATTATGTTTTTATTCACGTATAAATCACAAACGAGGGTCAAAGTGCAATTTGTGAATAGTGTAAAATATCAAAGTGTAACAATTAATTTGAAACGGGGTAGTACTTTTTTTTTATTTAGGGAAGCCTATATTTGACTATTTGTGCATAGCCCATAGGTAGCTTTTAAATGAGCTTTGACTGGCGTTTAATGCTAATAAGTTGGTATTAACTCAAACCGCGAGCGAAACTTTTCTCTCACCAAACCCTAGCGACACTCGTACCGCCGCACTAACCCCTCTCCCTCTGCCGGCTCGTCGACGGCTTGAGCATCTCCGGCTCTACAAAGGCCGTCGGCGAGCCCAGCCTCCTTTCCCCCACAGAAGCCTTAGTGTTGGTGTCGAAACAGGTGGTATACAAGAGTCGCGAAGACGGTAGGCATTTGAAGTCGCCCGCCACACCGCCGGAAACCACCGGATTCTCCTTTCTGGACGCCGGTGACTCGCAACCACCACCCGCTGTCAGTAATTACGATCCTTTGCTAAAGATCTGGAAAATTAATGTGAGATTATCAATTATGTTTTCAATTTCAGGAGTTGTAGCTTTTCAACCTAGTTTAGACTGATTTCAGAGGCGTTGGTGCCTCTTTATCTACTAGTGTTTTTATCGGTTCAGTCTTTAGAGTTATTTCGTTTTCTTAGATATCATGAACACTATTGACGAGTTAAAGGGGGAACTATGTCTTTATCACTTTGACGAGCATGATTATTCTTCAACCAGTTGGGTCCAGAGGATTGCTAATCTTGTTAATCCCTTTGGTATCTTCGAATATGTTCGAAGTTTGAAGGTTGAGGGTAATATCTTTTACAGGAACAGTGACATTAAGTCAGCCATTGCACACTATATTCAAGCTATCAAGTTCTTGTTTTTTGTGGACGTTAATAATGAGGAGGAAAAGTCTGTTTTTTTAAGCCTAGCTTTATCTATCAATCTCAACTTGGCTGCGTGTTTTATCAAGGAAAAAGATTTTCAGAAAGTGGGTGAGTTGTGCTCACTTGTTTTAATGTATGAAGCTACCAATGCCAAAGCTTATTTTAGGAGAGCTATTGCAGCTTTGGAACTTAGCCAACCCGATATAGCATTAATAGACCTTATCCAAGCTCTTAAAATCCACCCAAATAATGGAGAATTTCAACAAAAATTAAATGAAGTATCGTCATTGTTAGGATTGTCTCCAAATTTTGTTGATACTACTGCCAAAGGAGTCGGTGAGGATGAAGTGTTGAGTAACTCTTCAATCCTTGGAAAGGAGGAGAAAAGGAGAAAGGTAGGAGAAAGGAAATCCTACCAAGGTATCACCACTATCAAGGTGGAGAAGAATCAAACCTTCTCAGAGAAGGTGAAAATGAATGTTGTTGGAACAGATCACAACATTAAAGATACTACTTCAGTCCCGGAGTCTACTTCTGGGAAAAAAACGAAATCTACAGGGTCCAATTTTCGATTCTCAAATCGGAAAGCGCAGGATACCTATTTGCATATCACCCCCTTAATGTACAAGGTGATGTCAACGGGAAGAACTTTGCATTACCACTGCTCTTCCCAAAACCAAATGATCAGCATCCGAACATTAAATCCATCACAACAGATGGATTGCAGCACGACTGTAGATCACCATACACCCATGGAGATGAGACACTCCCCTGTTGAAGGGTATGAGCAGTGTAAACAAACTCCAACTTTAGGGCCCGACGTCGAGGCTACAAGTATGGATTCTCAAAAGTCTTCTTGCGTCTCTTTGTTAGTACCTCCAAGCACCTCCTTCTGCTCGCCGGCGAAGTCTACTTCACGGGTCAACACTCAGTCTACCAGCAAGATGAAAATCTCCTCTCTTTTGCACTCCAGAATCAACAGACAACATAATACGGTAAAGCGTCGAAGTCCCTCGTTTTCTAACCCTTTGTTTTGCAGGGTGCGTATTGGAGCCAAGAGAAGTCCATCCTGCTTCACTGAGGATGTCTGCTATCCTTGTAGGAAGAAATGTTATGCCCCATCCCCCTCTGTTTTAGTAACTAATCTTGTTCATGATGATTTCCTTATGTTTGGTTAGTATGCTTTCTAGGTTGTATTTCGACTTTTATTAATGCAAGTTATTCGGATGTCAAAAAAAAAAAAAAAAAAAAAAAAAAAAAAAAAAAATCAAAGAGTTAAGTTACCAAATTTTAGTCAAGTTAACTTGGTACCAGATTTCTAACTATCAAAGTTATCAAAATGTCCTTGTAGTATTTCAAAAAAACCCAAATAATAAACACCAACACTTTTCTCTTTTGAGTATACAATATAAGACAGGTTTTACATATGTAAAAATAGTGTTTGGATGTACACAACAAATTTTTGATTTACATGAAAGGAATTCTAGTTAAATCAAAAGGTTCTCCATCTAACTGGTTTTTTAAATATTTACCCCATCCATTCCATAATAATCAAATCCTACTTGCTTTTGTTAAAGTAAAACGTTGTAAACTCTAATCATAAAATTTAACCAATATATAAGAGAATACAATCAAACCTTATGTTTCAATGAATACTATTGAGATATCAGCTATATTAATATGTAACTAGAAATAATGGTCAAAGTCAATATCTTCTTGACTTTTAATACTTCAAATGCATAAGCTCACATCCCAAAAGAGCGAACACATAAAATTGGCCATCAAAAATAAAAACGAATAAAATTGGCCATCAAAAAATAAAAACGAATAAAATTGACCTTATGGCTGCAGGCCTGCATGCAATTAGGTCTCGTTCTTTTGGATTAAGAGAATCTAAACTGAACTGAGTTGCAGAGAAAAACTGCGTTGAACTGAAAATAATTCCAAAAGAACAGGACCTAACCGGCTGATGTTGCAATACCCATCAATTACAATAAAATTACAGCTTTCATATCAGCCCTAATTTACCTTTAGTATATTTAATGAATCAACTACAGTTTGGCTACATAAAGTATTTGACATTTGGGTTTGGTACATACTAACACCTTAAAATTCAGTAGCAGTCATCTTGAACAAATTTGAGGATCAAGTTTGCAACAATGGAAGGTTTTTCTACATGAGGGACATGTCCACAATCTGGTATTGGGCGCAGAATGGCATCTTGCAACTCACTATGCAGCCTCTGGATTTTTTGCCATAGGGAAAAAGAGATCAATCATTTCTATGTTCAGTCGAATTAAGACAGTTGATGAGATTAAGATATTGACATTTGAGATGGAGGAATCATTACTTATTACTAAAACCTTTTAATAGTCTGCTTTAACAAAACAAGTGAAGTAGGTAATATTCAGTTGCAAGTTCCCACTTACATGTGCAAGCTTATAGGAAATGATCTGATCATCCTCGCCCCAAATGATAAGTGCCCGTTGTTTGACCTGTCAAGTGTAAGTAGCATACTTCTTTAGGCATAAATATTGGTTTATCTTACATGAACTTCTTGGAGAAGACAATACATGCATGATGCATGTAGTCACTGTATTAGGACCAAAATGTCTTTCAAAAGTAGTTTGGATGATTTATGAGCAAAACACAAAGATCTCTATGCTAGTATCGAGTTTTTTTTTTTATATTTTTAATCCCTAATACTCTATTACTCTCCATTCCAAAATAAAAGGTTGTGTTTGACTTTTAAGGTTCAAGCTTCTTAATGTTGACCATTCATTTCCTAAACAATATGATGATTCTGATGCAAGATATATTCATGAATTCAACTTCTTACTAGATTCAACTTATGAAACACACATCCATAGATAATGCTTCTTGTATGTTCGATAGGTGGTGACAAGCACACAACTCAAAATCAGGGAAGGTTTAACAATGAAAGTTGAGTCTAGCCATATCCGGCAAACCTGTTTTATCATAGAAGTAACTTTGTAACCTCCACTTGCCATGAAACTAAGAGTTGCATCCCTCCACCATGGAAATAGACAATGTAATCGACCTATCTGCAAGTTTATATTAAAAATAATCACATCATCAAATGAAGGTCATTTGGTTACTATAAACTTCTTAACTGTGAGAAGGATGAAAAGATTCTCACATTCATCCAATCCAAACTGGTCCTCACTGTTATATTCTTAAACACCAACTTATTCACAAATAGGCGTAGTGGTATGCTTTTCAATAACGCAAGCTGCTCCAAGAAAATCTCAAAATGTTAAATACCCAAGAATGAAACTAATGCTGAAGGCCATCTAGAATACATGACTATGACAAAGAATGGCACTCACACCAGCATTAGCAATAATAACAGGCAGCTGTGCCAGTCCACCTATACCTTCTGAATACACACTTGCATCTATAAGAACCAATCTACTGACCTAAAAACATGAGCAATAGAGAGTTTAGACTTTACATATAGAAGTGAGTAGTATGTTAGATTTTTCGAAGATCTTATGAGGGCAACTCACAGCCTCAGGATGGTTCACTGCAAAGTCAACTGCGACAGCAGCCCCTAGACTTGGTCCTACAAGTATCATCGGTCTCTTGATGTACAATCTCCAAAACTGTTATTACCAAGACGCAACTGAATACTTGTAAACGCTACATATTATTCAGTGGAAGTAGAAAATGAATTTGAAAAAAGACATGGATTTAAGATTTTGACTACCTGATATAGATGATCACGCTTAGATGCCACATCACAAGATGGAAGCTGTTCTGATAGACCATATTGAGGTCAGAGTGATGCATGTTAGCTAAGGAAGAGAACATCAATCTAACAGAGAGACCAATAAGATGCACAAATGTTCTGTGATGTATATCAAGGCAGCATACCTAAATTGGAAAAACCCCAACCAAGAATGTCAACGGCCCAACTCTCTGTGCCAGCTTCTTCAAGTAATGGGTAGACACATCTCCATTCTAAACAGGAACTGGATATTTATGAACCATGTAGAAATAAACAACAAGGTCCTTTACACACAATACGAGCATATATCACCAAAAGAATGTTACCTATCAAAACCATGAAGGAGAACAACTGGGGATGTCTTTCCCTGTACAGAGGGCCTAATGCAGCTACTCATGATACAAGCGTCTGAAAACGAGACCTGCAATGACATCAAACAAAGCATGTTAGAATTTGGGGAAGTTAAAATCAATCACATACGGAACCAAAGCAAAACCATCAGAAAAGGAAAGAGGACAGTTTGTCTCTAAAATGTCATTTCGAGAATCCTGAGAACATATTTTTGTTCTCAGATGAAGACAATTCTTGTTAGTATGATTACCTTATTTTTTGACGAAGTAATTCACAAGGTACTCCTCCAATCTAATATAAATTACAGGGTTTTTTAAGATGCTAACTGTAGTTATGTTTTTCAATAATTGTTGTCAATATTCAATTTTTATTTTCACCATATAACTTAATTTTCATGTAAAAATCACGAACTCATCGAATATTTGAAATAACTTAATCATTTGAACTCTCCCTTTCTTTTACCGATATATACAATTAAATTACATCTAATCATACTCGTCGGTAAGGGTAAAGTGAAACTTGCTACTTAAAATTGCGCACCAAGGTTACAATTGCAATGTTTCCACTTTCCAGAAACCATTCTCTCTATCTTCTATCCTCCAAGAGAAGAGTTGTAAAACACCCTCAAAGATGCAAAGGCTATCACAACACCTTCTTCCTCTGTACCCCTCCAAACTAAGGGGGAGTCGTAACGTCTATTATTACTTTCAAATAACAATCAGGGCTTGTCCTACATTCCAATAAATTCAATTCACAAACTACAGCTGAGTTCCCAATAAGTTCGGATAAGTTGAGTTTACATACATTCCAGTCAATAGAACACACCCTAAAAGGCTAAAACCACACGTTAAGGAAACCACAAGTACTAAATGCAGCCAAATATATTGCAAAATACAACAATCTACAGGTGAATTTCCAAAATCTTCAGAAACTAATTTCATCACAAGAAGATCTTTCCAGGGTTACCACTTACCATAGATAAAATTCTAGAGTAATTTTCATAGTTTAGGGATATACTATACCCAACAATAAACAAGAGAGTATCAATCAAAAAACATGAAATTTCCATAAAAGTACTTCATTGGAAGTTTCTAATTTCAAAAGATAGCTGTTTCAAACACAATCTAATCTAGAGTTGCATCTTGTTCAAATTGTTCATCATAATTTGAAAAAAAGCATAATTTATTACAGCATACAATCAAGGTCTTGAAGTAAATCTATAACAGATGACAAAATTAACCAAAATTAGAAGGATGAAACAAGGTTTAAGAAAATGCAGTGCAAAAAAAATGCAAGAAGATAATTGACAGGACTGCAGATATTATATTAGTAGTATAATTACATTAATTAAAAGAAAGCAAAAAGGAAAATAAATAATTCATAAATCAGCATTTTTTTCAAGCTGTAATATTAAGCAGAAATAATAGATTCAAACAGAACTACTAAAATGAAAATTAACACAAGAAAATCCCCAAAAAACCTACATGCAAATGCACTTTTGGGGCCTACTCTATATATTGAAATTTCAAAAGACAAAATTAGTATGAAATCATGAATAGTATCAAAAGCAAGTCCAAAATTTCTTTCTAAAAAAAATATAAAATAAAAGAGAAAAAAATGGAGAAAGAAGAAAAAACTGACCTGCACAGGTAATTGTTCGATTCTGATAGCCAAATTTCTAGCAAAAGGGTCTTTGATTTTGTGGATTTGTTTGGGTAGAAAAGATGGGAATTCATGATTTGATGTTACTTTGAAACATTTTCTGGTGTTTTTGAAGTTCTTCAAATGCTGCATTGTTGAATAGCTGCTTGGTGTTACTGTTAATGCTTGCATTTTTTCTGCTTATGAAATTAATATTATGGATACTCTTTTATTAACCAAGAAAACAAGTTTAATGGAGACGTCGGTTGATTCAGTAATATGTTATGAGGTTTGATATAAACGCTGCATAAAACAAAAGAAGTATGGAAATTTGAAAGTATTAACGTCTGAAGCAGTTGAGAACATGGGAAAACCTTTTAAATGACTACCACTGTAGTGAGTCTAGTGAGAGTACACTATGACTTTTTTTATATTAGGAAATTAAATCAGTCTAAGGACTAACCCTTAGGTAATATATTTGGGGGTAAGGATCGAACCCCTAACCTCAAGGGTTAAGGGGGAGCGCTCTACCCACTTGAACTAACTCCTATCATTAGTACATTATGACTATGAGTATGACTAGGCTAATATTTAGCCTGTTGTTTAGAATTTATTTAAGAGGTCAAGATGCTCAAAAAAGAAAATATGTTTAAGAGGTCACGACTTTGTAATGCCACAACTAGTAATTTAGTCCGTGTAATATTTTGAGTCAGTTACAATTAGAAATATACTTCATCCATTTCTAAATAAGTGCAACACTTCTTATTTTCACGTTTGTCAATGTATTATTATAACCATTAATATCTTCAATTATCAATAAGTAAAAATTATAAAAAGTTGATATTTAAAAAAATCACATTCAGACAAATATAACAAGATCCCGCATGACTATATCTTTCCTAAAATGTAAATCACCAAAGCTAATTAAAGTTTAAACTGTGAATAGTAAACACTATGCAAATGTTGCACTTAGGGCATGTTCTCCCCAGCTTATTTTCATTTCAGTTCAATTTAGTTCAGTTCAGCTCCATTATTTTATAACCATTTTGTTAAATATTATTATTATGTTGGTATTTTACTATTTACTCTTATTATTATTATTTATTATTTATTTGTATATTATTATTATTATTATTATTATTATTATTTCAATATATTATTTTATTTATCATAGCTTTACTCATTATTATTACTATTATTATTAGAAGAAACACGGTTTAGGTCAAAAGCACAAATAAACCCACGTTTTTTAGCCCATAACCAATCAAATCGCGTCGAAACGGTTTATGATGCAATTTTGCACGGTCCGACCCAATCATTATTTTTATTACTAAATATTATTATATTATTAAATCTAATTATTAAAATAGTAATATTAATTTACTTCTTATATATTATTGTTATTATATAATCATCATCCAGTATTAATATATTAATACAAATAATATAAAAATAATTATTAATTATCATTATTATTATTATTATTAATTATTATTATTATTATTTTTAATTTATTATGATTATTAATATTATTTATTCATAACTATCATTTAAAAATATCCAAAATACTATTATTATTCATTATTATTACTTATCATTATAATTATTATTTAATATTTATATTATTATTGTTTAAATATTTATTTATATATTTATTACATTTAATTTAATTCAATTCAGATTAATTCAATTCAATTTAATTAAATTCAATTCAGTTCAGTTTAGTTCAGTTCAGATCAGTTCAGCTGTTTTATGCTGAAGAGAACATGCCCTTACTTAGAAACGGAGGAAGTATTAGGTAAATGTTCAGTGGTAGCTCTTAATTTTGGCTTTTGAGTATTGGTAGCCAAAAAAAGTTTGATTATAAGATTTAACGTTGAGATTCTGCCATAATTGTTAAGAAGATTGTTTTCTTCGTAATTAAGGTCTCTAGTATCTAAAACAACATAAATTGTCCATGACAAACTTTCTTTTACTCATATTTTTTTTAAATCGAGTGAAATAACTTTTTATTAAGACACGAACGCAAAGTAGATTCTACAAAGAAAACTCATATCATTCTACCTTATGGAACCATACTTAGTTAAAAACAACTCTTTCAACAAGTTTTAACGAAAAATCCTTGTTAATGTGACATTTTTATGTATAGCCAAAACCTCAAGGCTATTTCTCATACTCAAAATGTTTTTGGCTACTAATGATAAAAATCCAAAGTTGAAGGCTACCATTGAGAATTTCTCAATATATTATTATTATTTTATAAATTTCATACTAATTGATTTTATTAGCTTTTCATAATATTATGTCTAGTACGAAATTGAAAAATGAACGTTATGACATGATAAGTTGCTAAAAAAAACTTCTAAGGAATTTTTCAATATATTATTATGTTATTACTTACTAATAAAAGTGTTAGAGATCAAAAAGCTTGTTCTATGTCTTTATAGTTACATATAATTATCTTTGGATTTATTCCTCATTCGAATAAAAAAAAAAATAGTTACATATAATTATAAGAGTCTATTAAGTTTTACTTTTGAAGCATTAAATATTGAAATTGTTGTAGATTAGTGGTTAAACTCTCATATTTTATTTCAAAGGTCATGCATTTGAATCCTAGTAATTATAACTACACATTTTTAATATTTTCAAATGAGATTATATACGTGTGAATTAGAAGTTTGAGAAAAGAGCAATGTGGCACCATTCTTTTAATAGAAACGCTTTTTGATATATTTGTATAGATGTTATCATAAACCATGAATTCCATGTGCTTAAATACAAAAAAGAATGCATTTACAAATATTCGTCCTTAGCAAGATTTGAAAAGTATATTTAATGCTCAAGTTTGAACCTATTTTTACTTGTAACCTTAAACTTGTAAAACATAATTTATTAGACAGTTCTAAAGAGTAGAGACAACGTTATCATCAAAAAGAAATTCTATCTAGATTCCCTGTACTCAATTTCTTTTTTCCTTTAGAATTTTTTTATTTACACTAGTAGAATAATTGCTTATTGATGCGGTTTTACCCGTACGCAGCAATATATCACGTATAAAAAAAGAAAAAATATAAAATAACTATATAACTGCGGTTTCGGCTGAAAACCGCAGCAATATAGTTTCAACGGATTTTTTTTGAAAAAAGTTGACTTTTTGACCAGACAGCTGCGGTTTTTGTCAAAAACCGCGGAAATATATTAAAATAATATTAAAAAATAATATTTTGATATATTACTGCGGTTCTTAAAAAGAACCGCAACAATATCATTAAAAAGTATTAACAAAATATATAAAAGGCGTGTATCAGCTAGCTAGGGTTTTTTTTCCTTACTATTTTCTCACGCGTCCTCTCTCACTCCCCCTCTCACCCTTCACTCGGACCTCTCACCCTTCACTCCTATCACTCCCCCTCTCACCCTTCACTCACCTTTCACCGGTTTCTTTCTCTCAGTTCACCCTCACCGGTTCTTTTCTCTCAGTTCACCCTCACCCATGGCGCTCCATCTTCATTACATTTTTCTGAGGTGAATTTCTCTCTCTTCACGTTGCCGTTGCTCACAATTCGTCTGCTCGTCGGCGTCTTTAAAGAGTCCGAGACCTCGCCGTCTCCGGCAGATCTCGTCTTCTCGCAATTCGTCGTCGCCCAGAAGACCGTGTCTTCTGGCAAAGTTGTCGCCCAGCAAATTAAATCTCGTCTTTTCGCAAATCCTCGTCGCCCAGTAGACCACACATAGTCTGAAACCTCGCCGTCGCTCACAATTCGAGACCTCGCATGTCGCCGCGTCTTGGTTCTGTATTTTTTCATTTTTATCATTTTTATTTAGATTTGATGTGTAGATCTTGTTTTTTTTTTTCATTTTGTTTTTTAATAAATTATGTTAAGATCTGAGTTCATATTCTAGTTTAAAATCTAGTTTAATTTTGGTTTTTGATGCTGATTTCATTTTTCAGATCTGGTTTGGTTATAATTTTTTTTGCCTATATGAAGTTACGTTGGATTGTTTTTTTTTTCCTTCATCTGAACGAAGATCTGATATAGATTTGATGTTTCTTTTTTTTCTTCATATGAACGAAAATATTAGAGAGATTTGATGTTGGTTTCATCTGGAATGCTTACTGTTCTTTTTAAAAATTAATTTTTTATTTTTAAGAATAATTTTTTTTTACTTGTTGCGTGCCTATTGCTGTGGTTTTCCTACCATAAACTGCAACAATATGCTTAGTTTTTAATTATAAAATATAGTATATTGCCGCGGTTTTTCCTAAAAATCGCAGCAATATACTGGATGTTTTCTAATATAAAATAATAATATTGCTGCGGTTTTGTGCTAGAAACCGCAGCTGAGCGCCCAAAACCGCAGCAATAGGCCACTTTTTGACCGTAACAATAAGCAATTATTCTACTAGTGTTATCTACCTTTATGTATCTTTTTTTTGCACTGGGAGTAGCACCAAAAAAGGAACTTGTAGGCCGGAAGGGTTATTGTAGGGCTGATAATCAAGTCAAATTGACCTGTATTCATAAACGATTCAACACTCCCAACCCGACTCGCTTTGCTAAACCAAGTTAGAAATTCCTACCTATAACTAACTTATTTATAAATGGGTTGACTTGAACCCGACATGTTTAACCTGAATTTTTTATTTCAAAATTTGTTTATGGGAAAAACGGGTTAAGCATTTCTATGTTTTGCTTTGACTTAAATTTTGCAATTCCTTCACTTAATCTCTTCATATCAGCTTGACTTTTGCTTGGATTGCGCAAATTTCATAAATTGTTCATAAAATATGTAATATCTTCTTTTTTTTCAAATTTCTGCTTGACTTGTTGTTAAGTTTAGGTTAATTTCTCGTCACCTTTTTCATTCATCACTTTAATATATATATACAATCTATTAGGAATAACAACCTATTCCTAATTCTATCTTTTACCTCCATCTTATCTTTTATATTCCTAACACCCTCCCTCAAGTCGGAGCGTGCAAATCACGATCGCCCAACTTGGACAACAAAAATTCAAACTGAGTCCTACCAAGTGCTATTGTAAAAATATCTGCCAACTGAAACTTAGTAGGAACATAAGACGGATTCACAAGACCTTCAGTCACAGCATCACGAACAAAATGACAATCTGCCTCAATGTGTTTAGTACGTTCATGGAACACCGGATTCTTGGCAATATATAAGGCAGATTGGCTATCACAATATAATTGCATCCCTGCCGGATGTTGAATTCCAAGATCACCTAGTAGTTGTTTCAACCACTTTAATTCACACACAACTGCTGCCATCGAACGATATTCTGCCTCTGCAGACGACCGAGAAACTGTAGGCTGCTTCTTACTCTTCCAGGAAATTGGGGAATATCCCAACAATACAAACCACCCACTCAGCGATCTCCGAGTAATAGGACAACTTGCCCAATCCGAATCACACCATCCCTCAAGGCAGAGATCACTATCAGAACGAAATAAGATGCCCTGGCCTGTTTTTCTTCAAATAGCGAACCACTCTTAAAGCGGCCTCCCAGTGAGTTACCCTAGGTACCTGCATAAACTGTGACAAAATGTGTACAGAATATGCTAGATCAGGTCTGGTAACAGCAAGGTAAATCAATCTGCCCATCAATCTGCGATACTTCTCTGGATCATCAAACACAGGGCCATCTGCCACAGCCAGCTGATGATGCTGCTCCGTAGGAAAGTCTGCAGGTTTAGCCCCAAGTAACCCTGCCTCAGCAATGATATCCAATGCATACTTCCGTTGACTCATAAAAATTCCCTGTGGCCCCCTCGCAATCTCAAGACCAAGGAAATATTTCAAAGCACCCAAATCCTTCATTTTGAAACATTGCCCAAGGTAAGCTTTAAAGTTCAGTAAAGCTTTTTGATCATTTCCCGCAATAATCATGTCATCCACATAGATGAGAACGTTCAGCTGAATAGTATCCCTGGAGAACGTAAACAAGGAATTGTCAGAGTAAGACTGCTTAAACCCATATGTTTTCAAAGCAGTGGCCAATTTTGCAAACCAACATCGATCTAGGTGCCTGCTTCAGGCCATACAATGATTTCTTCATCCTGCACACTAGATTAGTATTATTTTCCTGAAAACTAGGGGGTATTTTCATGTATACTTCCTCCTCTAGATCACCATGTAGGAAGGCATTGTGGACATCCATCTGGTGAATGTCCCATTTCTTCACTGCTGCAATTGCCAGGAAAGTACGAACTGTCGTCATTTTTGCTACTGGGGCAAAAGTTTTGTTATAATCAATCCCTTCCACCTGATGATGGCCAAATATAACCAATCTCGCCTTCAACCGCTGAAGATTCCCTTTCTCATCATATTTTTCTGTATATACCCACTTACTCCCCAAGGCCTTCTTGCCAGGAGGAAGTGGCTGCAATTCCCATGTGCCCTGATCTTCTAGAGCTTGTATCTCAGCTCCCATGGCTTCCCGCCATCCTTCATGTTTCATAGCCTCTTTAAATGATTTGGGAGGGCACCCTGTAGTTATAGCTGCTAGAAACCTGCGATGTTTAGGAGAAAACTTCTCACAGCTAACCTAATGTGTAATAGGATAGGGAGTACCTGAGGACGTTGTCGAAGCAGGTGCCTGAGTTGATGAACTTTTCTTTTTCACTACAGTATGAGTAACAAAATCCTGCAACTTTTACTCGGAATTTTGGTTCTTTTGCCTCTACCAAGCTCCATAACATTACCCTCGCTACTCCCTCCCTGCATGGGAGCAGGGCCCTCCTCCACGTGAGATGCCCCCTGTGGCACCCCACCATCCCCCACACGAGGCGCCGCCTCCGGCACTGCCCCCGCCGACCGGTGCGCCAATGGTGCCAACATCCGGCACTAAGTTGTCAACTAGGGGTCTGCTCATCTCCTCCTCATAAGTATCCACATGGGTAGGAACAACAGGCGACACAGGTTCAGGGGCAGGCTCACTAAAAGGGAACTTATGTTCGATAAATTTCGCATCACGGGAAACAAAATATTTCTTGGACTCCAAATCATATAATTTCCATCCCTTCTGAGTATAAGAATAACCAAGAAAGACACACCGTCTGCTCCTACTTGCAAATTTATCACCCCCATGAGAAATATTATATGCATAACACCAACACCCAAAAATCTTAATATCTGTCATCGAAGGTAGCTTACCAAACAAACACTCATAAGGGGTCTTATAATCCAGAACAACAGAAGGGGTTCTATTTATCAAATGACAAGCTGCCTGCACACAATCCCCCCCAAAATTTCAAAGGAAGATTAGCCTGGAATCGCAATGCCCGGGGAACATTTAGAATATGACCATGTTTCCTTTCTACTCTACCATTCTGTTGGGGGGTTTTTACACAGGAAGTCTCAAAAATAATTCCTTGTTGCAGAAAATAAGGTTTGAGGCAATTAAATTCAGTGCCATTATCACTGCGCACATATTTTATTTTCTGGTCAAATTGACGTTCAATCAAAGCCAAAAAGTGCAAAAACATAGATTCAACCTCCAATTTATTATAAAGTAAATATGTCCACACAGAACGGAAAAAATCATCAACTAATGTAAAAAAATAAGAGGCACCACAGGTAGACTTAGTGCGATATGGACCCCACAAATCACAATGAATTAATTCAAACATCCGACTAGCTCTACTATTGCTCATAGGAAAACTAGTTCTAGGGTGATGAGCACGAAAACACACATCGCACACATCTTTATTGCAACTACTACTACTAGAAGGACTCACACAAGATAGATGACGCAATACTTTCTCCGAAGGGTGCCCCAGACGCCTATGCCAAATATCAATGGATGTCAGGCCATCCACAACGTTAATCTTCACCTAAGGAACGCCCCGGAAAAAGAAAAGTCCATCTTCCCGCTCACCCGCTCCAATCAGCGTCCTCGTCCTGCGGTCCTGAAACACACATAATGTTTTAGTGAATTGAACTATACAGTTGTTAGAATCAACTAACTGCGGAATCGAAATCAAATTATAATCAAGGTTAGGGACAAATAAAACATTATGAAGTTTAAGATTTTCCGGTAAAACCACTTCTCCTTCATGAGTAGCGTCTACAGAACTACCATCAGGCAAACCCACTGGACATCCAGAAATTTTTCGCGGCGCACACAACGACGAGTGGCACCTGTATCAATAATCCATAAACACTCACCCGTCAGACGATCTTTTGGTTTAGGCAGATTCAGCAAATCCAACAGATTCTGCCATTGGTCAGTCGAAATTCCTGCGAGACCAGCACTTGCAGGATCGCGTGGCAACAAGCCACCACCATTCGGTTTTTCAGTCGAACTCCCACCTGCCGCCACCGTTTTGTTGGCGCGAGCCTGTGGCACACCCCTGTCGCCTCGGCCGCGGCCTGTCCGACCTCCACGGGTTGGCGCCCTCTCACGTCGGCCACGAGGGCGATCCCCCCACCACTCGGGGTACCCTATCAATTCGAAACAACCGGTAATATCATGGCCCTCGAGATGACAGTGAGAACATAGGCTAGAGTCATTAGGGGCGCGACTTTTCTGGCGAGCATCCACCTTAAACGCCAGGGCGTCACCCGGCGAGCCACGGGTTCCCCGCAAGCGTTCGTCCTGAGCAATAACTTGATACGCGCGAGCCACAGTTGGCAAGGGGAGCGCGAGAAGGTTGGATCGAATAGGGCCATAGCAATCATCAAGCCCGATCAGAAAACGATGCAGACGATAAGCAGAACGCTGCTGCTCAAGAAATCTAACAACTTCACACTGCGCGCCACCCCTAGAGCAGGTAGGCGCCACTTCCTGGGAAGATAACTCGTCCCACAATCGAGTCAGACGACCAAAATAGTCGGCCAAAGGTTCCATCGATTGCTGCTTGCAAACACTAATCTGAGATTTGAGTTGACAAATCCGGGTGCCATTAGAAACGCAATAACGTTCCTTCAGATGAGTCCATAATTCATGAGCTGTTTCATAAAACGAAACACTATTACGAATATTCGGAGAAATAGTGTTTAAGAGCCACGAGACCAATATCGAATGAACCGTGCTCCAATCCGCCAGCTTTTCCGGCGTCGTGGGTTTGGGAATTGTACCCTCCAAAAATCCAAGTTTTCGTTTTGTGTTCAAAGACATGCGAATCGCGCGTGCCCATTCATCAAAATTATCATCTTTCAATTGTATAGGAGTAATTAAGGTGCCGGGATTATCATTCGAGCCTAGAAAATAGGCAGGATCAAGTTTAGGGATAGAAGATTCTGTGTTTTCTGTCATTAGAACCCGTCGAGCACCGCGAGAGTAGGTGCGTAGAGGGGAATCTATGGTGAAATCGTGAGTTTGAGGGTGGAGGAAAAAAAAATTTCGGAAGAATTCAAGGGTGAAAGCTTCGAAGAATGTCGAGTGAATTTTTTTTTTTTTTTTTCTGGTTCGGTTTTTCAGATTTCAGGGATGAGAGGTTTTCAAACTCTGGCTCTTGATACCATGTTAAGTTTAGGTTAATTTCTCGTCACCCTTTTTCATTCATCACTTCAATATATATATACAACCTATTAGGAATAACAACCTATTCCTAATTCTATCTTTTACCTCCATCTTATCTTTTATATTCCTAACACTTGTGCAAATTCATTCCATTTCATTTTTTGAACGTCAATTTCTAATTGAACGAATTTCTTTCTCATATTCTTTGATTCAACAAAAATGTATGATTTTAACAAGATGTTGAAGAACATTGAGTGAGAATTTAAAATATAAACCAGCAATCCGTAGCTTCTTTGCAGAACGAAGATAGATGGAATATAAATAAGAGATGAGAGAGAAAGGAAAGGTGAATTAGTGAAGTAGCCATACGTGAACAAACGATCGCATTGGGCTTGGCACAAAATGTTTGAAACAAAGGAAAAGCCTAAAGACTAAAGACTAAATATATGTTCTAAGGTTAAATGGGTTAGGCGGGTTGCTTTCAGGTTAAAAATTTAAACTTGAACTTAACCTATTTTGATTTTAAATCAGTTTCACATCGATCCATTTACTTAAACATGTCAAGAATCTCAACCCAAACACACTTGGGTAGATTTTGGGATGGATCTTATTGGATTGGGTTATCATTTGCCAACCCTTGCTTATTGATCCAATGATAAACCACTAGCGCATTCCTCGTTAAACTCTGTGCACTAGTTTAGAATAACGTGAAACAAGAAAAAACTAATAAGTACTTACATGAAATTCGTGAAAGGTAACCATAAGGTACGAAGGTCGAAGAGTGCTCAGATATGATTTCTTATCCTAATAGTCATCCCCCAAAATTATCCACTTTAATAGTAATATTTTACCATATAAGTCATTTCCCAAAGAGATGTAAATATTTGGGCTTTTTTTTTAAAAAAAACTACTATAATAATTTGCTTTATAAGTTAATAAGTAAAAACCCTTTTGTTATTTGTAGATTAATGATATCTTGCTGTCAAAGATCAAACATAAGACTTTGTCTCTAAAGAAGAATAGAGCAAACAATTAGGTAGGGGGCTAGGGGCGGAGGTAATAATCGGTCACTTCAATTTCTTAACTCTATTATATAAGGAAAGAGGGGGAGCTATGATGTCCCCATTTGAAGAGACTATTTTACCCCCTTCTCTTTCTAAATTATAAACCTAATTTCAACCAAAGTCAGACTTCAAAAAAAACTATCGGAAATACAACTGTAACAATCAATCAAAAGTCAGCTGAAATCAATAGAATTGCATAATTCATGTTATACAACTCAAATGAGAAAGCTTTACAAAAACAAGAAAATTCAATTACAAACTATAATCCATTAGCAATTACATACTTCGTTCTCATGAACCATTTACAATTACATACTCAAAAAAATTATCAATACGCTATAACGTCAATACAACTTACATACTAAGAAAAACATACGATTTCGACGAGGAGATTCACATTTGTCCATTGGCGATTTGCAAACTTCTAAAAAAGGTACATAATTGTTTTTGATCTTGCAAGTTATTTCAAATTAGTTGAAAAAAAAGAACAATTCTTATATTCAAATAACATGATTAATTTAAGTCTGTATTGTATATTATAAATTTCGAAATAATTATTTAAAAAATTTAGTACATATTTGTAACAAAAAAGGTATTATAAAATACAAATCAATTTCGAGTACAATAACAACGACACAAAAATCAAACTAAAAATGAAATTACACTAATTTGCCGAAATAAATAGTGAAATTATAATATGTCAAAGGACCAACTCAACCAAAAGCTTAAGCTGATGGTTGAGGCCCCAGGAATAGATTTATACTCTATCACGTCCCCTCACGCAAGAGCCCTTTGGGATTGAAGTGTGGATGCAACACAGGTCACCCTCATACCTGGCGCTAAATATTCCACTGAGAAATGAGGGGTGGATGAGATTTGAACCCGTGACCTTTTTGTCACGTTGGCTCTTGATACCATGTCAAAGGACCAACTCAACCAAAAGCTTAAGCTGATGGTTGAGGCCCCAGGAATAGATTTATACTCTATCACTTAGTCAATGTAATTATAATATGTTAATATTCTAATTGATAACTGATTAGGCAAGTGCACATAATTAGGTGCTGATTGTTTGGAGAGGATCATGGGCTTCCTATTGTAATCTATAGTATATAACGTTAGTTTGTAATCTGCATTAGGCAAGGAATATATTTCCAATATTCTTCATGGTATCAGTTTTGCTTAGGGTTTAACGTTTCCTACCTTCCGCTGTGCCCTAGCAAATACACGCGTCACCGACGCCGTTCTGCCCACGCGCCACCATGACTGGTGCTTCTTCATCTTCAACCTCTTCTTCTCTTTCTTCTTTTCTTTCTTCTTCTTCTCTTTCTTCTTTTCTTGCTAATTCTAATATCAAACAAAGCATCCCTATTACTCTTGACATTGAGAACGTGCAATACTCCACGTGGGCGGAGTTATTCAAAATTCATGCTCGTTATAATCGTGTGATTCATCACATAATTCCTTCAACCACGGTTCCAGGACCCTCTACGGATGCTGAAAAAGAGGAGTGGTCCACCATTGATGCAACAGTTTTGAAATGGATTTACGGGACCATTTTCGCGGACCTCCTCAATACCATCATGGAACCCGATTCCACGGCACTACAAGCGTGGGAACGTCTCCGGGATATTTTTCTGGATAATAAATCTTCCCGTGCCGTCACTCTTGAACAGGAGTTTTCTAACACCGTCATGGAAGATTTCTCGAATGCTTCCTCGTATTGTCAACGGTTAAAAATGTTGGCTGACCAACTGAAAAATGTCGGTGCTCCGGTATCCAATAACCGTCTTGTTTTACAACTTGTGGCGGGTCTTACAGAGGCCAATAATGGTGTTGGCACTCTTCTTCGTCAAAGTGATCCTCTTCCTCCATTTTATCAAGTAAGGTCTATGTTGGTTCTTGAGGAGGCCGGATTAGCTAAGAAGGCGGCTATTGGTTCTTCTTCTTCCTCGGCACTTTTGGCCGACACAAACAGTGGTTCCGACTCGCCACCTAAGGCTCACGGTACTCACGGTGCAAAATCGGGCCAAAAACGTCCTTCTCACAAAGGCCGGAATTCCGGCGGCGGTGGTAAGGGTGGCAGCGGCGGCGGTCTAGGTGGTCGGCAGCACGGGGGTGGTGGTGGAGGTCGTCCTTCCTCCCAGCCATAGCAGCAGCAGGCTGCTTATTTTTACCCGCAAGGGGGCCCGTGGGCAGCTCGCCCACCTCTCTCTCCTTGGCCTCAGTGGCCCTATGGGTGGGCTGTCCCTCCCTCTTCTTATCCAGCAGCAGCGTGGGCCAGGCCCACTGGACCGGTCAGACTTCAGCAAGGCAGTGGCAGCATCTTGGGGGCACGTCCACAAGCTTATAATGTGGAGCTCCAGCAACCTACGGATATCGAGGCCGCTATGCATACTCTTGGTCTCACTCCTCCGGACCCGAATTGGTATATGGATACGGGTGCTACCTCCCATATGACAGCTACCCAAGGTAACTTCTCATCTTATTTTAATTTGAGCAAAAATAATGGTATAATTGTTGGAAATGGCCATAGTATTTCTATTTGTGGTTATGGTGACACTCACTTACCCCACCCTCACCCTCCTTTATCGCTCAAAAAGGTCCTTCATGCTCCTAAACTGATTAAAAACCTAGTCTCAGTTCGTAAGTTTACTACTGATAATTCTGTGTCTGTGGAATTTGATCCTTTTGGGTTTTCTGTGAAGGATTTACAGACGGGGAGTCAAATCATGAGATGTGAGAGTCAAGGGGCCTTATATCCTGTCACGTCACTCCTCTCACCAGATTACACTGCATCTAGCTTTGCTGCTCTTGCACCTTCTTTGTGGCATGATCGTCTGGGTCATCCGGGTGCTTCTGTCTTAGATACTCTTAGGCGAAATAAAAATATTGAGTGTAATAAACTTAGTAGTACTACTGTTTGTTACTCTTGTCCTCTTGGGAAACATGTTAAGTTGCCATTTGTTGCTTCTCCTATTAGTACTGTGATGCCTTTTGACATTGTTCATTGTGATGTTTGGACTTCCCCTGTTTTGAGCTCTATAGGCCATCGTTATTATCTTGTTGTGGTTGATGATTTCTCTGATTTTGTTTGGACTTTTCCTATGTCTAAGAAATCACAAGTGTACTCCATGTTCTTACATTTTCGTTCTTATATTAACACACAATTTGAACGGGAAATTAAAAATATCCAATGTGACAATGGTCGGGAATTTGATAATCAACCTTTTTGGGATTTTTGTAAGGCTAATGGGCTCTCCTTTCGTTTCTCTTGTCCTTATACTTCATCTCAAAATGGTAAAGCTGAACGCAAACTCCGCACAATAAATAATATGGTTCGCACTCTTCTTGCTCATGCTTCTATTCCCCCCACATTTTGGCACCATGCTTTACAAATGGCCACATATCTTCTTAACATCCTTCCCAACAAGAAACTCGCCTACAAATCTCCTCTTCACATTCTTTTCCACAAAGAGCCTTCCTTTGCTCATTTAAGGGTGATTGGGTGTTTGTGTTTTCCTCTCCATCCTTCCACCACTATTCATAAATTACAACCTCGCTCCACTCCGTGTGTGTTTTTGGGGTATCCGGAAAATCATAGGGAGTACAAATGTTATGATATTTCTTCCCGTAAAATCATCATTTGTTGTCATGTTCTTTTTGATGAACAAAAATTTCCATTTTCTGATGTTCACACACCTACTGCTTTCTCATATGATTTTCTTAACCCATTACACTCTTCGGATCTTCCCGCTTAGCCATCCCCTTCTCCTCCTGGCCCAAATTCCCTCTCTGGCCCAGCTCATACACCCGTGTCTCCCACTCCAGCCACGCGTGTCACGCCTCCTACTGGCCCACGTGGATCTGCTGGCCCACCCTACTCCCCTGTGTCCAGCTTTCCCCTTCTGTCCCCGCGTGTCCTCGCGCTTGGGCCTCCCTTTCCTCAAAACGGCCCACTCCCATCACCTGGGCCTGCCCTCCCTTCCACCAGCTCACAAACATCACCTCATCTCCTTAATGAGCCACCTCCCGCCCCTGCCCGTCGGCCCACTACCCGTAGTCAAAATGGAGTTTTTCGTCCCAAACACATTCTTAACCTCCACACCACTATGGTCCGCTCTCCTCTACCCCGTAACCCAGTGTCTGCTCTTCGTGACCCAAATTGGAAAATGGCCATGGATGACGAATTTGATGCTCTAATTAAAAATAAGACGTGGGAGTTAGTCCCCCGTCCTCCTGATGCTAATATTATTCGTTCTATGTGGATTTTTGCTCATAGAGAGAATTCTGACGGTTCTTTTGCGAGGTATAAGGCTCGTCTTGTAGGTGATGGCAAGACTCAGCAGGTTGGCATTGATTGTGGGGAGACTTTTAGTCCTGTGGTTAAACCTGCTACTATTCGCACTGTGCTCAGTTTGGCTCTCTCTAAGGGGTGGGATCTTCATTAACTAGATGTCAAGAATGCTTTCTTGCATGGTGAGTTGAAGGAAACAGTTTATATGCATAAGCCCATGGGCTACAAAGATCCGAATTTTCCGAATCATGTGTGTCTTCTCAAAAAGTCTCTCTATGGGCTTAAGCAAGCCCCTCGGGCCTGGTATCGTCGGTTCGCTGATTTTGTTTCTCACATTGGGTTCCGGAATAGCAAGTCTGATAACTCATTATTTATTTATCGGAAAGGTACCGACACTGCTTATCTTCTTCTGTATGTGGATGACATTATCTTAACTGCCTCTTCTCTTGAGCTCCGTCAGTCCATTATGTCCCTTCTTGGCTCGGAATTTGCTATGAAGGATCTTGGTCCTCTGAGTTACTTTCTTTGGATTGCTGTGTCCCGCCATGCCGGTGGTCTATTCTTATCTCAGCGCAAGTATGCTGAGGAAATTATTGAGCGTGCCGGGATGACCTCCTGCACATCGTCACCTACTCCTGTTGATACTAAATCAAAACTCAGTGCTCAGTCTGATCTGCCGTGTTCTGATTCATCTCTCTATAGGAGTCTCGCAGGGGCTCTACAGTACTTGACCTTCACTCGGCCTGATATATCTTATGGCGTGCAGCAGATTTGTTTATTTATGCATCAACCTATGGAGGCTCACATGGCAGCGTTAAAGCGCATCATACGCTTCCTATTGTAATCTATAGTATATAACGTTAGTTTGTAATCTGCATTAGGCAAGGAATATATTTCCAATATTCTTCAAAATCGATGAAAACAATTGATTTTACTGAAATTTTTATGAATAATTTAAAACCCAGAAAAAGGGATAGAAGAAGTATGGATATTTAAGAATTCAGAAAAAGGAGTAGAAGAAGTCTTAAAAAACAAAGGAAAAGAAAAAGGAAGAGTAGATTATTCAAGAACTCAAGCCACAAAGTTCTTAAAAAAACCATCTTAATAAATAAAAGTTCAAATAAAATGTAACTAGATCTTTGAGAAATTTAATTGACAATTACATTTTTGGGACGAAACCAAGAATATAAAACGTAAAACATTACCTTCAAATTTGAGGCCCCCATTTAATTCGTCAACCAAATAAACTCTAATTTCAACCCCGTTCCCACGAACATTTTGAACATTACCACCCGATCGAAATGAAAACCTAAAAAGACCAACAAAAACAGATGCCAAAATTACCCTAAAAATTAATGGAGTGTTGAGGAGTTAGTTTTGACATGAGAATTGGCTTATTAATATGGTGTTTTGTTGTGAATATAAATATGAAATGTCAATCTTTTTGAGTGAGATATGAAAGATAGTGAGGATAAGGAGATGAGTCGTTCTATTTTTGAGGGAAGGAAAAATATAAGGATGTAGGTAGTAAGATGAAAATGTGGAAGATTGGATGAAAAAAAAGGTGAGATACATCAGTCATATGGGTATATGGGGCGGATAGTTATATGGTAGGTGGGATTGATAGTCATATGGGTAGGTGGATAAAATTATGTGAGTTTTTTTTTTACTTGTATAAAGGTGGCTTTGTTGCTATTGGCTACATTTTTTTTTGACTATTTACAAACAACTAACGTTAATCATACTCAGTTAGCTATAAGTGAAACAACAATATTACATAAAATCATGAAAACAAATTATATTTATCTTGGCTCCTCTATACATTATTTGGCATGAACCTCAATCCATATCAATCTTGATTAGTAGTATTTATCTCCTCTTTACATGGTTTTATTTCGATACTCAGTAACAATTATGCCCAAAATATCATCGCATGCATAAAAAAACTAGTATTCCTTTATGAGTAGTCTAAACATAATTTTCATGTTTACCTAAACGAAAATCTCATAGCAAACATTAATAAGTAAGGATCCTACCATTACCTCTTTTACCTCTCTCTCACTCTTATACACATCCCTTCTCTTAAGTCTCAACTCTTAAACAATCAACTCTTTGTTTTTTCCCCTTGTATTGTAAGTATTGTACTCCATCCGTTTTCATATAATTTACACTAGCCTTCATATGCACGCGATGCGTGCGTCCATTTCAAAATTTGTTATTCTATTAGATACTCCATTCGTACTTTATTTATGATTAAACTTAAATGTGAAAAATTCAACAGTTAGATGAATTTAGATATATTAATTTGCTAATGTAAAAAAATAAAAAGGTTGTGAGTAATTGCTAACATTTATTTTTTGTGAATGAATATTGAACAAAAAGAACAAAAATAATGAGTTGGTTTAACTGAATTAAAGAGTATCAAAGGTAGTGAATGTTCAGACTTTTCATGTGCACGTTATGTATGCCATCTTTTTTTATAAGGTATAAATATTTTGTCCATTTAGTTTTTGATTGAAGTATTTGATGCATATACCATTTTAAACTTGTTTTAAATGGCAAGTTGGAATGAGAATTTTTAAATGATTTGCTTTTGTAATTTTTTTCATTCCATTAATTAGATCATTAAGGGTATTTTAGTCACTTCAAAAGAGGACACCACACCTCCTCCCTTGGCTTATATAATAGAGATAATAATCAACTTTCTTTACACGACCAAAACAGGTTTCACCTTAGAAGTGTGTCTCCTTAGCTATTGTTTCATTATTTTCGATAAAGGTGTGGCATATAATGGTGGACCGAGAAATAATAAAAATTATAAGTCCATATCTTGAAGTGTTGCAATTAATATATACTAGTATATTTTGTATGTGATGTGTGTGTGACATCACTGTGATATTGTATATGTTTCTTTTGTTTCTAAAAATCTGGAAACTATCTTCAGTGAAGAAAATACGGTAATTTTCTTTTTAGGGAATAGAATCTAGCATTTACATCCGAGCTTTTTTCTTTTAAAAAAATTCTATTCATATTTTGCCTTCATTAATTATCTTGGAAGAATAAAAACATAACGGGTATTTTAGTTAATTAAGGTGGATATCAAAGTACTCAAAAGTTCCTTGTCAATATGGAGGGAGGATTCACTTGGGAAAAGTTTGAGAGAGTAATATTTAACAAAAAGTTTAGAATTGAAAGTTTGGCTAAAATTAAGTTATTTACTTTATTTTTTCCTTATGAATGAGGCAAATTCGTAAGTTTACTTTTTTTTATCCATATGAGCCACAAAAGCAGTACAAACTACAAAGAAAAGGAGGAGGAATTTGAACTTGTGACTTATCGTGCACAGCACCTCAATCTTAACCACTAGGACAAAATCTTTGGTAAATTCGTAAATGTACTTTGAGTAGTTACCCACAACTTTTCTTGATGTAATTTCAAATTAAAAAAAATGATAGGAACTAAGGTTATTTTCAATCAAATTGACGATGTTTGAATTTTGGTTGAGATAGGCTATAAAATGAGAAGATTGAAGAAGGAGATCTTCTAGTGAGTAGGTTAAGTTAAACTTGAATATAATATGAAATTATTGTCTCATAATTATGTTAGTGATTGAATTTTGTGTATCATATGGCAAATCCAACCGTCAACAAAAGTGTCAACAAAGATTAATAGAGTTTTTGGATTTCACAGATAAAGGGCAGAGTCCCACAAATCCAGGTACATGTTTACATATATTTTATCTTTTGACAAACTTTACGACAATAATATTATATGACCATCAAATCCCCCCTAACCCCCATTAATTCAATAATCCAGACCCTATATTCAATTCTCTCAATCCATACATGATTATTTTCTCTTTCATATCACTAGAACTCATATTATTAGCCAAGAAGTTCAATCAATTACCTGTACAAGACGAAGAAGAAAGCATCAAGCAAGTATGTGCAATTTGATTATCACAATCACCAATTCCAAATTAGGGAAAATTATATGTATTTGAAGGGTTTACGCCAAAGTATATCAATATAACTTTTAAAATATCAACTAAAAGTACTGTTTATATTAGTTATACAATAGAGTATAACTAACCTAATCACTATCTTAGCTAGGAGCTGCAGGATAATAATTATACTTGTTACCCGGGAAAGAAGGCGGCGGTGGCTGTTGCGGAGGCTGTGGCTGCTGCTGCTGCGGCTGCGGCTGCGGCTGCGGCTGCTGATGATCAGTAAAGCTCGACAAAGCCTGCATTAGTGACGACCAGTTCACCAGATCGTCGTCGCTTTCATTGAGAAGTTTACTCAACGAGCTTGAGTGGGGGGCACAATTCTGCATTCTGATGCTAACATTACAGCCGATGTCGTTGTGCTCGCCATAGCTGGTCATAGTATTGTTTGATGTCTGGTTGATTTTGTGCTTAACGTAGTTGGTTCTGGTATTATTCATTAGCTCATTGAAATCATAGACGATCATGGCCTTATTTGATGGCTGATTCATGGTGTGCTCAACATGGCCGGTCATGTTATCATTTGATGGCTGGTTGATGTCGCCGTTGTTGTTGGCGTTGGCGTTGGTGGTGTCGTTGCTGTTGTTTGCTTCCTCTTCAGCAGACGAGTTGTTTCCTTCATCAATTTCTACTGGCTCAGTTTTTTGTTTTTTTGACCTTTTCCTTGATTCATCCTTTTGGACTTTTTGGTAGATTTTACATAGGACATAGTCCAACAGCTGCAACTCGCATAAAAAAAAAACATTAGAATAAAATCATAAACACATAAGTGAAAATTCACAAAAATAATAGTCAAATATACTCCGAACTTTTAAAAAATTACATCAGATATATGACGTACTTGAAAATCTCAAAAATGTGATAGTAATTTTATAAAAAAAAAAATTCTTAAAACATTATTATAACCTTCAACAAGATATGCAAATTCAATAGTATATGCACTATTATGTATCCAATAGTAAAAAGTATAAACGAGTTAGAACGATAAAAATAGTAAAGAAGAAGAAGAAAAAAAAAAAGGAATGATAGCATACCATATCTCTTTTCCATTTGAGAGAAGAATCTAGCAGGGAAGCAGGACCATTGATGTTAAATTCATGCATCATCCAACTAGTCTTAACACCCTTAGGAGCATTTCCTCTGTAGTATACCAATGTTCTCCTGAATCCAATTTCTTGACCATCATCTTTCTTAACCGTCTTAATAACTCCTGTTGCTTTCCAATATCCATCTTCAGCCCTTCTATTTGGACGCCTCCCATTTTTGTATTTTCTGTCTCTTGGTGTAAAGAAATACCATTTTTTATCATCACCTTGTGCTTCATAATTTACTAATACATGCAAAATAAATAATAATATGTCAGGAAAATATATAGTATGATTAGATTAACATAATACACGAAATTGATTGGTCGTCCACTAATTAATGTGGCATATTCAACTGAATACTTACGAAATCAGTAATGCAGAAAATAATTGGTCAACTAATGTTACATACTGCATACAGTATTCATCAACTGGGTAAACTTAGCTTGTTTTAAATGGTCAGAATCCAATATCTCAATAATTCATCGAAAAGAAACTAAGAATATTAAATTAACCCATAATCATTCCATGCGCCAAATAAAATATTAATAATGATTCATGTCAGGGAAAAAAAAAAGTGACAATCACAGCCTCAAATAATCCGAGCAAGAAACTGGTAATTGGCATAAAAAAAGGCTAATATAACAACGGCCACATAATCGTTCTATTAATATTACAAGTAGGATACTAAAAAAAACAATATATAATAAAAAAAAAAATCCCAATGTGCAAGTATAATCAACTAAAACAATAATAATCAGAGTTTTCTTGAAACTAAAACATATGATTATCGTTGCATACTTTCATATATTGATGTTAAATACTAAAAAAGAAACAATCTTGTTGAGCGTGATATTAATCAACTAACAATTATTCATGGCAAAGAATTCAACATTAATAACAACTTAAAACACCCTGTTTCCTAACAAATAATACCAAAAAAAAAAAAATCCCATATTCAACAGAAAAAAAAACATATAACAATTATAATGTTAGAGGATATTGGGCTGTAGGTCTATATCTATGGGCAAAGCCCATTAAGTTAAATTTATTAGGTTAAATTTAAGTTATGTTCTATATATAAGGAATGTAATTGTAGTTATTAAAGACACAATAATATAACATCTCTTCTCTTTAATTTATCATGGTATCAAGAGCAGGTTAAGTTCTTGGGGTTTCTCAATTTTTCCTATCTCTTTACTGCCGGTGGGTGGTTGATTTCTTGACACCCATCGGCCAGTATATACTTTTTTTTTGTCACGTTTCTCTATACTTCGTAGTTCTCTTAACCTCGGGAGTCGAGTGCGGTGTTAAGGCTATGTTAAGTTCACCTTATTTTTGCTTATTTCAGATCTAATCAGATCAGATCAGATCAGAAAAAATAAGTTCAGATCAGATCAGATCAGAAAAAATAAGTTCAGATCAGATAGATCAACAGATCAGATCAGTCAGACAGATCAGACAGACATCAGACAGATCAGATCAGACAGATCAGATCAGTTCAGATCATATCATGCTTATATTTAAAAACTCATTATTATTAAATATCTTTCACTACATATTAATAAAAATTATAATAATTGAATATTAATAAAGTACTCATTGAGACGAATCAAACAAGACCCCACATGACTATATTTTTTCTTATATATTGAGAAAAACTAAAAGATTATCTCTAATTGTGAATAGTGTCAAGATTCTAAGTGAGAAAGATAAAAAAACAAAGGGAATTATTATTTACTAGTACATTTGTTCAAAAGAATTATTATTGTTGTTGTTGTTGTACTTATTAATTATTAATATTGGTAATTATTATTAATCTTGTTGTTACCATTATAAATGTCATTGTTATTATTATATTAAGTTATTTTGTTGTTATTAAATAATAGAAAATTAAAAGCCACGTGTTAAGAAATAAGATTGACGCAAAAATAAGAAATATATAAAATATGATATCTCAAATTCATGACAACGAAACTACTAAGTTCGGATTACATTTCAAAATAAGCTAAGTGTGAGATACAAATTATAAATTTAGATTCGGTATACCTCTTCCTACCGAATTCCAAATCTCTCTAGCTATTTGAAGTTGCACGATATTTATTTATTTTTTGCTCAAGTCATAGTTGTTTGTATATCTTATTCTATTTTATATGGAAAAAAAAGAGTTGAGTTTGCCGACTTCTCAAGTGTGAAACTTTTTTTTAAGGGAAAGTGTGAAACATTGTATAAGTGCTCTTATAAAATAATGACTTGAGTTATATAATTATTTTTAGTAATAATAATAATTATGATTATAATTATTATTGTTGTTCTTATAATAATGATAATAATAATTATTATTATTAATAATAAAAGTTGTGTAAAAGTTGTAATAGAAATAAAATGATAATAATAGTAATACTATAAAGAAGATCTTATAATGTATTGCATAATAATGATTTACAAAGTAATAATATAATAGTAATAATATATTTTAATAAGATAAGATTTGTAAATCAGATCAGTTCAGATCAGATCAGATCAGATCAATCAGATCAGATCAGATCAGATCAGATAATCAGATCAGAAAAAATAAGTTCAGATCAGATCAGATCAGAAAAAATAAGTTCAGATCAGATCAGATCAGATCAGATAAGTTCAGATCAGAAAATTTCAGGTGAACTGAACATAGCCTAAGTGAAGGGTCTTTGCAAGCTTCCATCCCTTGCAGACACGCATGGTCCTTTCCATCTGTCCTCTAATGGCAGACGTGATAGGATGTTGATTTGGGTTAACTCGGTTGAGTTTATTTGGAGGAGAAATGCTTTTAATCGTCCAACATGAAGGACTCACCGCTTTTTATAAGTGGAAATAGGGTGCAGAATTGGAATTGAATTTGTGTGGTAGTAGATGATGTTGGTGGGTTATTGTTCTTTCTTTTCTTCAAAAATTTGTTTTTTTTGTTTTGTTTTGTATTCTATTCAGATCTGTTTCAAAACAGATTGGTTTCTTTCAAATTGTCGATGATGTTCATTCCATCGAAAATTTGTTCTTTTGTTTCTGTGATGATGATCATTCCATCACAACTTTCACAAAAAAAAGAAATTGGTTCTTTGGTCTCAATTTCAGATCTGTTTCAAAACAGATTGTGAGACATGTTTTGGCTCTCCGTGTGTCGTGAGACACGGTTTTTGTACCTTGAGACGAGGTTTGTTCATTGAAGGATTGAAGAATTGAAGAATTTGAGTTCGGTTTTATTTTTATTGGTGTTTTTTATTGTTATTTGTCCCATTGTACAAGTGCGGGAGGGTGAGGGTGTTAGAGGATATTGACCGTAGGTCCATATCTATGGGCAAGGCCCATTAGGTTAAATTTATTAGGTTAAGTTTAACTTATGTTCTATATATAAGTAATGTAATTGTAGTTATTAAAGACACAATAATATAACATCTCTTCTCTTTAATTTATCATATAATCATAACAAAAAAATATTCAAGAATAATAACAACAAAAGCAAAGCTTCTTGAAACTAAACAAGATATAACAATTATAATCTCCGTTAAAAAAAAAAAACAATTATAATCATGGCAAAAAAATTCAAGAATAATACTAACATAAGCAAATTTATTTCATTAAAACTTAGGAAAATTAGTATCGTAAGAAAAAAAAAAAGTAAGTAGTACGTACCAGTAAAAAAAACATATAACTATTATAATCATGGCAAAAAAATTCAAGAATAATAACAACAAAAGCAAAGTTTATTTCATCCAAACTTAAGAAAAGTAGTAGGAAAAAGAAGAAGTAAATAGTACGTACCAGTAAGGTGCTCAGGAGTATGAAGGTAAATGTCAACTTCATGCATGAGATTGGTGGGTAAAGATAAGCCCTTGATTTTGCGCAGAAGATAACCAAGGATGAGTTCTTGATCAAGAGGATTAAATCTGTAGCCGAGTGAATAACGCCTCAAAGTTTCACTCGCACTTAAAGTTTCAGCACTTACTACGCCTAAATTTGGATTAGATGACCCAACAATAGCATTACCATGGTTTTCTTCCATGCTCCTGTCTGTATTTCTCTCCATGGACGGATTACTAGCAAAAGTGCACAGTCAAGAAAATAAAGTATAGTGGTTAAATTCTGTAAGAATTATTATGATCTCTAACATATTGGGGTGTAAGTTTATATATGTATTAGGTGATTACCGAAAGTTTTTAGGATATATATTTTTGGGTGTAAGCTGTAGCCTGTAAACCCTTTTTTTTTTTTTTCTTATTAGGGTAAACGTTATCTTTTATCTTTCTTGATATATTATCTTTTAGTGTGTTTTTTTTCGTTTTTTGATTAGATTATGTAAGTTAATCTTAATGTGAGGCAACATGTGTACCTGAGAATTTCCTATCAGGTTGGAATTTGAAAAATAAAACGTTTTAATCACTGCTTTTTTTCTAAATACTTGAAGTAAAATTTATTTTATTTAATAAATTTAACGATATTGATACTTGTTTCCAAGCGTTGATAAAGGTGTCTTGTATATGCAATTCTTGCACGTAAAGGTGTTTAATATTTTGACCAATGCTTGTGAGCGAAAATTGATGTCGGAAAATAGCCTTGAGTCCGATCTCCCAAAACAAATTTTGGTTAAAGTTGTAAAATGCCAAGAAAAAATTAAAAGTTGTTTCTCGCAAAGAAGTGTTTATAAAAAGTTATTTTTCGCGAAATTTCCTATTCTTTAATGAAATACTAGTATTATATAATAATAATTTACCAATATCCATACCTACTAAAAAGTGAGAACTTCATCTACTATAGCTTAGGAACAGTGGATTGACAGATATGCCCTTCAATAAGTGCCTTGACTATTTTACCCCTCCACGTTTCCATTGTTGCTTTCTTTCTCTGTTCTCCCACTTTCCTCTAAACCCTCTATCTTCATCCTCCTCCTTTCACTTTCTCTCTCTACTAGGTGATATTGACTTTATGAACAGAGAAAATTCACACCAAATTTCCGCCGCACTACTTGTCTACCTCTTGATGTTATTCTCTCTTCCTAATTCTTCAAGTTGTTTCTCTCTCTCTATCTCTACCATCTTATTATTTTTAGCTTTTAATTGATCTTTTATTTTCTGCTTAGCTCAAGAAATTTTGTGGAATTCACTGTGTTTTTACTCAAAAAAAAAATGTAATTAATGTCTTTTTTGAGGAATTTCTTGTTTGAGCTTGTCACAATTTCTTTTTGATAGTTTTTGTTGAATTTGTGAAATTTTGGAGCTATTATAGTTGGAAATTGTTGAAAGAGATGAATCTAATGTTGTAATTGTTGTCAGAGTTTAAGAATTTCTTGTTTGAGCTTCTTATAGCTTGTTGCTTTTTGGTACAGACTTCCGGATGTAGATACTTGTTTGTCACTATTGTGACATTTGATGTCTTGGGCTCTTTAACCTTGGCCACCGTCCCGTCATCATAAAAGACCTCATAATCATCCGTATCAAAATAATCAAGAGCCACTAACTCCTTTTCAGTTAGCGGCACTAGCGGAAGATGCTCCATATGAGGTTGGGGTTTGGTAAAATGACGGCGCACAGGGTAATCCTTTGGCACTCGCAACCAAAAGAAGGCATCTTGCCAACCCTTCAAACTTGACATCTTAGGCTGGACGATCATGTTCTTGTCAGCCGTCATTAACGACCACCAGCCGACTGCCTAGCGGATCCATTTTTCTTCAGCCAATGGATATGACGGAATAAGTTAACCGTTTGAGGGAAATCTATAAAGCGCACAACCCAAATGTACGCAATGATGTTCCTGACTACTAAAGGTGTTAATTGCGCCAAGCACACGTTGAACGCATTCAAGATTTCGACCAAAAAGGAATCCAAGGGTAAATGAAGGCCAAACTCAAAATGATGACTGTAAACGATCACATGATCTGGAGGACATTCAGTCACAATGGCTCCCTCTGGCGTACTACCAACCGATATCCCGACTCCCGAGGGCATATGATATAAATCTCGGGCGACCCTCGGATACGCGAAGTGAAGGGCATCCTGCCGCCAAGGCCCATCTATTTCTACGCTGAGAGGACCGGTAGTACGTAGCATCTTCAAGTAACCACAAAGCATCCGGTCCTTGACCGATAACAACCTTTTTCGGCTGAGTTGGACGGGAACTTTCCCCCATTATAGGCGCCGTCAAAGGCGTGGTAACACCAGTTCGACACTGGTAAACGACCTCAGTAGCATCTTCGCGAACCATGACGGTAACAATTGAGTCACTATCGTCACCTAAATCAACAATAGGGGGTTAGGAGCCGCAAACTCCTACAAGCGGTCGTAAAAGTCGGTCGACACCCTAACTCCGGCATCCGCCAAACTATCTAACCAAGCATGCTCTCTAAGAGGGGCGACATCAAGGCCGGGAACAACATCGAACGATGGACGCCTAAGGGATTGTCTAGCAAAAATTTGGTGTCTAAGTTCTCTAAGCGCTTATTTGTCACCACTCTGGCTAGCGGTCAGATATCTCATAGTCAAATTATGCTTCTCAAGGGTGGAGGGGTCGTTAAGAGACTTTGACCTCAATTCTTTTTCTCTCTCGGCCGTAAGGGGTATGTCCGCTAACAACCTAGTCCTCCCCGCAAGGCTTGAACCAGAAGAAAGTCCAGGGTCGGCCAAAGGGGAAGCAGAATCGTTAACGGCTAAAGGGAAAAATGGTCACTCTCAGTCATAAATACTTCACTAAGAGAATTCTGGCTATCAGATTGGTCCGACATGATGAAAACACGAAAGAAACTTAAGGAAATGAGGAAAGAAATTGGAGAATTACCTGGAAACGAAGGGCCGCAGAAAAAAGAGAAAAAGTAAGGAGCAAAATCGCCGAAGAAGGTGAACAAAGTCTCCAAACAGCGAAATTGCACCAAAAAACTTGAGCTTGTAGCTTAAGAACCACCGGAAAACGACGAAATCCCAAACATAGAAAAAACCCAGAAAATGTTTGTCAGGAAAAGATGAAACTTTCAGTGCACTAAAACCGAGAAGTGAAAATTGGAAGATTGAGCAACTTTTCGGAGTAATTTGAGCACAGGAAAGGCGATTCTTGAACAATGCAAGCTTTGGTTATGGGGTTTTGTTAGAGGAAAAAGAAGAAGAAGCAAGAGATCAGAGTTTTGAGCGTAAAATAGAAAACTCACAAAAGGACAACTGCTCTGCTATATATGTACAGATGAACGGCTTAAAGCGACACGTGGCATCCAAACAAATTAATCTCATCGAAATATCAAACGCGACAAATATGACTCGCGTCCACCAACAACATCCTTAGCAGTCAAGACCCCAAATGATGCTAGGGGGGGCCTAGTTGTATGGGTATAACCCAAGTACATTAGCGGATCCCTATGGAGGGTCCGCGAGCATTATCACGGACGCGAGCGTGGCAATGTCATCCACAACTCTAGCAAGTCAGTTCACCAACGTGCTCCGACAACGTTGGCGGTCGTCTAATAAGACAAAAGTAAGGGAATCTTCCCACCTGTCAAGTGCGTCACAACCATACACGTGTCGAAGGATTACACGCCCTGTCAGAGGAATAGTACTTCTATAAATACCCCAATAATACTATTCTACAGGTACATTCTCTTATATACTGAAAATAGCTTATCTCTCTCTCTCTCTAGTTTCTCTCTCTAAATCCTAGTTGGACAAATACTGACTTGAGCGTCGGAGGGGGTTTCCTCACAACCACCCCGAGGGTACCTCACGTTTGCTTGTTGTGCAGCTATTCACTAAGGACTTCACTCTCCAGATCTTTGGCAGACTTCTTTGAAGCCGCTAACGTTTCATAATTGAAACAACTGTGCTAGAAGAATGATCACAAACATATTGCGAAGCATAAGTCCCCCAAGAAGCTATTTAAAATTTGTACTTACCTCATTGGACTAAGTGTAACATAGCTTACTTATTATAACTTTGCTAAAATTGGATTCGACCCTAATCGAACGGAGTTGACCTCTCAGATCATCCGATGTACTTCCATCACTGACAGCTTTCCTGCATTAGCTCTTTTCTTTTGAGTAAAGATCTTCATAATGAGCTTATATGACTTTCTCTAATCTTTCTTTTATTAACTATATTCATACCACTCTTTGTCCCACTGATTGTGCTCGTCGGGAATAATCTTAAGAGATAAAGGCTAATAAGTTGAGACTTGAGAGGGTTGGCCAGGTTCCAAAAGAAAAGAGGTGTGCACAAATTGGATGAATTATGTTGCTTAAGCTCTTTTGACTATTAATATTAAGTAAATAAATGCTAAAATTTAGTCGATGACCTACGTATAAAGTAAGAAAAAAAAATTGAATTTGAAGAAAAAACAACTTTGCTGATCAGTTTCCCCTTTCCAGTACCCATTTTCCATTCTTTTTCTTTTTGGTATGCATTTTTTTATAATTTTTTTCATGAATGCAGGTTGTATGCTCTTTTCAAGTACAATATTTGAATAATCCAATTGCATTTATGGAAATAATTTTTCAAAAAGTGCATACAGAAAAAGAAAACAAACATAAAATGTAGGTGTTGGAAAAGGACGACTAGTTCCTTCTAGTCAATTTCAGTATTTGCAAAATATAATGTGATTAATATTAAACTAGTTCTTCTAAATTAAAGATAGTAGTAGTATTTGATTTTGAAATATATAACAAAAATTCATTCTATTTTTTTGGTACAAAAACTAAATTTATATCATAATACTTATTAATATTTTGTTTAGGAAGAAAAAAATAGATAAAAATAAATAAATGAAGAGTGAGTGGAACTTTTCACTCATGAGCTTCAACAACTTTTTTTCATTCATTTGGTCTTACCAAGCTTTTTATTGACCCTCAACTAATTTAGTAAGTCAAATAATCACTTGGGTGTGACCTAGCAAAACCATGTGCACCACTTCGGTGGAGTTGCAAGAATCTTGTGCCTTTTTATACAACTGTGAATAGTTCCCTAGAGGAACAGTACAATAGACTTGTAGACAGTTCCTTGAGGAATAGTTCATGCACGTCCATGCTACCTGCAATGAAAAGGTGTAACGCCCCGACCTCTAATCATCGTTGTTAAGTTAATTAATCGATTATTAGCAGCGGAACCTAGATAGTCGGTGCGTTACCACCGTACTTTCCATATGGAAAATATAAGGCAACATAAAATCATAAACTTAAACATTTTATAACATGAAGCATAATATAGATCCAACGTTAGTCTTGATTAATATTATGTTTTATATATGGATCGCGGGAAATGAAATGTTTTATGATGGTTATTATGATATGATGTTATGTAATGATGATGATGATGTTATGATGAAATGAATGAATATAATTATTCACGGTGATGATGATATGCTTAAAACCAATGAAACATGATAAATTCAAGTGAAAGACGGTTCTTGGCAAGTATTCTGTTATCCCGGGTCGTGCACGTACCTTCCGGCCGGTTAACCACCTTCCGTTTAGTGAGGGCTTTTGTCCTCGGGTGGCACCGCGCATTTTGGGCAAATAACGCCACCTTCCGTTTAGTGAGGGCTTTTGTCCTCGGGTGGTTGCCTTCCGTTCATGATGTTACTATGTTCTGGGGAGACGTCCCTTCCGTTGTACTAACCAAGTTACCAAAGTAAAATATATGATGATGAACATGATAAAGAAGATAATGTAACATGATATGATATGTTTGTGAAATGTTTTACTTATTCTATCTCCCTGTTTTTAACTAAAATGATGTGAAATGAATTTACGATGTTAGATTAGTATGTTACTGAGCCTCGGCTCACGACGTTTTGTTTTATGTTTTAGGTACCGATGGTGATAACGGGATGGCGTAGCAGTGAGGATTTAATTAATATCTAGATTATCTAGACTCTCATGGTTTTAATTTAAGTTTATGTCAAAACTCTGATTAGTAACTAAGTTTCTATTAATCAAGACTAATGTTGGATCTATATTATGCTTCATGTTATAAAATGTTTAAGTTATGATTTTATGTTGCCTTGTATTTTCCTCATGGAAAGTACGGCAGTAACGCACCGACTATCTAGGTTCCGCTGCTAATAATCGATTAATTAACTTAACCACGATGATTAGAGGTCGGGGCGTTACAGGTTGGTATCAGAGCAACGGTTCTCGATGCCTCAAGTAAAATCTTAAAGGTTTTACTTAAATTAGTAAATAAATGATAAAGTAATCTAGTAAAACGAGAGTCATCACCATGAGTATAGGGTTCATATAATATAATAATATGAATACGAAATGGTGTAGTTAATAAGTGTATAAAAATGAAAATGAGTGTGAGTGTTAGGATCGGGGAAGGGAATATTTTTATATTATTTTCACGATGACATCCATGCCTCGTTTAACATGCTATGCACATGGGATATGTGATGTTTTAGAACATGGCAACAAGTGGAAGTGGACCTACTAATGGAGGAAGTGGAACTCATGGGCCTGAAGTCACACTTGAAGAAATGAGGCAAAGGCTAGATACCTTGCGAAGTGACCCTGTTTTCGAAGAAACGACTGAAAATGCTAACGAAAATCAGGTGGATATAATGAAGCTGATGATGGAATTCTTGCAAGGAAACCGACCAAGGGCCAAGACGGAGCAGGAAGAATGCTCCAATATGTTCAAAAGGTTTTCTGCTCACAAGCCGCCTACTTATGATGGAAAACCTGACCCCACCGAGTTCGAGGAATGGTTGAATGGCATGGAGAAACTCTTTGATGCCACCCAGTTCCAGACAAGTGGAAAGTTAACTTTGCTGTATTCTACTTAAAAGGGCAAGCTGATTGTGGTGGAAGACTGCTAGAGAGATGCAGAATCAACCTGGATTTGGATGGGAAGGTTTAAAGGAGGCTATGAGAAACCAGTTTTACCCTCAGTCTCTGCAACTCCAGATGGAATCTGAGTTTATCCATCTGAGGCAAAGGGGTATGTCAGTTCTGGAATATGCTGTGAAATTCAATGAGTTAGCTCGATTTGCTCCTGATCTGGTGTCTACGGATCGTCAAAGGATGAATCGATTTGAAGGAGGTTTGAACCTGGATCTTCAAGAAAGGCTTGCTGCAAATATGAGTAAGTCTTATCAAGAGCTATATGACCGGGCTATCAATGTTGAAAGGAAAATGAAGCTGCGAAAGGAAGTGTATGAGGGTGGAAAAAGAAAGGCTAAAACTCATGAAAGCCACTCCAACAACAACTTCAACAAAAAGCCGAACACGGGATATTCGGAAACGATCAGAAGCAAATTCCTCGATGCAACAAATGCGGAAGACAAGGCCACATGACGAATGAATGTCGTAGGGGAAGTGATCAGTGTTATCGATGTGGTAAACCAGGTCATATGATTAAAAATTGTCCAATTCCAGATTGGCGAAGTGGAAATGTTGCGAATCGTGGTCAAAGAAACGGCCAGAACTCTGGCTATGGTGGAAATGCAGGCAATGCAAATAAGAACCCTCCACGTGGACCCCCGCAGGCTGGAAGAGTCTTTATGATGCAGCGTGATGAAGCAGAGGCAGATGATACTGTCATTACTGGTACTTTTCCTGTCAACTCTGTACCTGCTTATGTCCTTTTCGATTCTGGAGCTTCCCATTCGTTTATATCTAGTGCATTTTCTAGAAGCTTGAATGCAAAACCATGCTCTGAATTCTCTGCCATGTCTGTCACCATCCCTAATGGTGAATCCATCTTATGTGATGTCATGTTTGTCCTATTCTTATAGGGGGATGTGAATTTCAAGTAGACCTCATTCAATTTGAATTAACCGACTTTGATGTGATATTGGGAATGAATTGGTTGTCGAAGTACAAAGCAGACATAAATTGCCTTAACCATGAAATAACCCTCAGGAAGCCAGATGGGTGTAAGGTTTCTTATCGAAGAAGAAAAGTCCAACCCAAACCTGAAATCATCTCATCCTTGAAAGCCTTTAAGTTACTTTCAAAGGGTCATCATGGTTACCTATGCAGTGTGGTAGACCTAACCAAACCTGAACCCTTGTTATCCGATATTCCCATAGTTTGTGAGTACCCTGATGTATTTCCGGAAGAGATACCTGGCATGCCACCAGAAAGAGAGATAGATTTCAGCATTGACCTCGTTCCTGGATCTGCTCCTATCTCCAAGGCACCTTATCGAATGGCACCTGCTGAGTTACAAGAACTGAAAAAGCAACTAGATGAATTACTCGAGAAGGGGTATATTCGACCTAGTGTGTCGCCATGGGGTGCACCAGTTCTATTTGTCAAGAAGAAAGATGGAAGCATGAGGTTATGCATTGATTATCGAGAGTTGAACAAGATCACCATCAAGAATAAATATCCATTGCCTCGTATTGATGATCTTTTCGACCAACTTCGAGGTGCAACTATCTTCTCCAAGATTGATTTAAGATCCGGATATCATCAACTCCGCATAAAGCCAGAAGATATTTCAAAAACCGCTTTCAGCGATATGGTCATTAGAATTCACAGTAATGCCATTTGGGTTAACCAATGCCCCTGCTGTCTTCATGGATCTGATGAACCGAGTATTTAAATCATACCTCGATAAGTTTGTGGTTGTATTCATCGATGATATCTTGGTGTTTTCAAGAAACTTGATTGAGCATGAAGAACATTTGAGGAAGGTGTTAGAAGTGTTGAGAGAAAGGAAGTTGTATGGAAGTTGAAGAAATGTGAGTTCTGGTTGAAAGAAGTTGCCTTTCTAGGGCACATCATTTCAGATACTGGAGTCTCGGTTGATCCACAAAAGATAAGAGCTATCATGGAATGGCCTAGACCCACTAATGTTCCTGAAGTTCGGAGTTTTATGGGTTTAGCTGGATATTATAGAAGATTTGTCCAAGATTTCTCCAAGATAGCCATGCCTATAACTCGATTGGAAAGAAGACGGTTAAGTTTGTATGGAGTGATGAATGTGAAGCAGCTTTTCAAGAGTTGAAGAAGCGTCTCACTACTGCTCCTGTTCTTACTCTCCCTTCTGGAACTGATGGATTTGTTGTGTATAGCGATGCCTCTAAGCATGGATTAGGTGTGTGTTGATGCAGAATGATAAAGTTATAGCATATGCTTCCCGTCAACTCAAGCCTCATGAACAAAACTACCCAACTCATGACCTTGAACTAGCCGCAGTTGTGTTTGCTCTTAAAATATGGAGACACTATCTCTATGGTGTTCCGTGTAAGATCTTCACCGACCACAAAAGCCTTAAATACATTTTTACCCAAAAGGAATTGAACTTGAGGCAACGTAGATGGCTTGAACTCCTAAAGGATTATGATGTCGAGATCCTATATCACCCAGGCAAAGCTAATGTCGTAGCTGATGCTCTAAGCCGCAAATCCTACCTAAACACAACCTTAACCTTGCCGAAAGAAATCAATGATGATTTGATGAAGATGAAAGTGGAGATCATGCAACCGAAAATAGAAGCACATTGTACGCATTGGAGTTGAGGCCGACTTTGTTGGAAGAAATAAAAGAGGCGCAAGATGGAGACTTGGAGTTGCAAAAGATAAAGAGTGATGTGATGAAGAAGGGAAAATCACCGGGATTTGTGATCCAAGATGATGGCACGTTGAGATTTCAGGGTAGAACATGTGTTCCAGATATGGAGGCATTGAAAAAGAGAATTCTGGAAGAAGCTCAAACAGTCCTTTTTCTGTTCACCCTGGAGGAAACAATTGTACAAGGATTTAAAGCAGACCTTCTGGTGGAGCAATATGAAGCAAGAAGTTGCAGAATTTGTGTCAAGATGTCTGACTTGTCAAAGGATAAAGATCGAACATCAGAGACCTGCAGGATTGTTGCAACCATTAGATGTTCCTGCATGGAAATGGGATTCAATTTCAATGGATTTTATCATGGGGTTGCCACCATCATTTCGAGGAATGAACTCTATATGGGTCATTGTGGATAGACTGACAAAATCCGCACATTTCTTAGCCATTAGAAATAATTGGAGTTTGGATAAGCTAGCTGAGTTATATATGAGCACAATTGTCAGATTGCATGGAGTACCAAGTTCTATTGTGTCAGATCGTGATTCGAGATTCCAAGCAAAGTTTTGGAAGGAATTACAAAAGGCACTTGGTACGAGACTGGATTTTAGTACCGCTTTTCATCCAGCAACAGATGGTCAAACAGAAAGGACCATTCAGACTCTTGAAGATATGCTGAGAGCATGTATTCTGGATTTTCAAGGAAGTTGGGAGAAATACTTGCCATTGGTTGAGTTTTCTTACAACAACAGCTATCAAGCTAGCATCCAAATGGCACCATATGAAGCACTGTATGGAAGAAGATGTAGAACACCCCTGTGTTGGAGTGACATTGATGAAGCTCGAATGATTGGACCTGACTTGATACAAGAAACAACGGAAAAAGTACGATTAATTCAAGCCAGGATGAAAGCTGCACAGAACAGACAAAAGAGTTATGCGGACCGTCGAAGGAGACCATTGGAGTTCGAAGTAGGTGATCATGTTTTCTTGAAAATTTCGCCTACTAAGGGTATTATGAGATTTGGTCAAACTGGTAAGCTAAGTCCGAGGTACATTGGTCCATATGAGATTTTGGATCGAGTCAACGAAGTAGCTTATCGCTTGGCATTGCCGACAGACTTGGATAAAGTTCATAATGTTTTCCACGTGTCGATGTTGCGAAAGTATATACCAGACCCTAGCCATGTGATCAGACACGAGCCTTTGCAGCTAAGGAAGGATTTGACTTATGAAGAGAAACCGATTGAAATTCTTGATCGTAGGGAAAAGCGACTTAGAAGCAAAGTAATTCCTATGGTTAAGATTTTATGGGCTAATCACACGTCATCCGAAGCCACTTGGGAAGTAGAGGATCAGATGAGAACAAAATACCCTCACTTGTTTGAATAGATGACTTTGATGTGTTTAATTATGTGCTTCTGAAATCTTATGTATGAATGCATGATTTTATCCTTTTGACAATGCTATGTAAGTTTCGAGGACGAAACTTTTTCTAAGGGGGTAAGGATGTAATATCCTAAAAATCTTAAACATATTTAAGTGAATAATTAACATAATAATGTAGTTAGAGTATATTTTATTTTATTCATTCCACTAATTAAGCAACGTATAATAAAATGATTATAGAATTTTAACATAAAAATTTACTAACTTAAATTATGACGATAATTTATAATTTACGATTTTATGAGTTAAACAAGAAGGCTAATAAAGTTGATAATTCACTTAAAGTACAAAATGCAACATTTCACCCAAGATTTCACTAAGCACGTTGATATGTTAGTGTGGAGAATTTCTGATTTTTGGTTGAGAAAATAAAAAGGAAAAAGAAAAAAAAGAAAGCTATGGTCAATCCCCATTAATGGTGTCTTCCTCCTCACTCCACCATGTCCATTTGTCATTCATGCAATCACAACTCTCTTCTTCTTCAGTCAAGATATGTCCCAACCATCACCATTGCTTCTTCAAGTTAACAAAATCAGATTATTTACTTCACCATCTTCCTCCCAACCACTGATTTTAACTCCCAAATTTCCACTATAAATAGCCATGGAAATCAACATCAAGAACACACAACAATCTTCATCCCTCTTCTCTCTCTAATCAGAAATCAGTCAATAATCGCCGGAAAATTGTAACTAAAAGAAATCAAAAAAAAAAAAAAAAGAGAGAAAAACCCCCAAATTCATTCTCTCACTCCTCTGTTTCGCCCCCCCCACAACCGACCACCGGTCGCCGCCGGCCGTGCGACGCCCGTCTCGCGCCACGAACCAGCCACCTCGTGTCGTTCGCCGACCACCGCGCAGCTCGCCGGAGACCCGCGCCAGCACCCTCACATTCTCTCTCTCTCCCCTTCGCACTCTCTCGCTCCTCTTCTCTTCGCATGACGCTGCTGCACGCGCAGCACCGCCGACGGGCCGCGCTCGCCGAACCACCGGATACCAGCGCCGGAGATTTCCGCTGCTCGCCGTCGACCACCGAAACCGGCGTCCACCTCAGTCGCGATTCGTCCTCCCTGCTCCTAGTAGCAGAGGTGATGCTCATCTCCTTTTTATTTCTGATTTATTAAAACCAAGCCCAAGTCTAAATTCCTTTTGTTAATTATAATAGTTTTGGGACAAGAATAGTTTAATTAGAACCTAAACTAAGTAACTTAAAACTAAATCCTTGTTGCTGGCTTAGATGTAGCTTGAACTTGTTCCATGGACTTACTAAGTTATATTAGTGGACTGATTTATATAGTTGAACCAACTCAATTAAATTGTTGCATGTTTATTAATTGGGCTCAATTTGATTTTTTGATGGTGTTAGTCAAACTACTTACTAATGGTTAGGCTAATGGAGTTAAATGAAACTGATTTAGTGCCTTATCAAGCCATGTTAGTTTAATTTATTAAGTTAATCATAATAATGGGCTTATAATCTGATTCACTTAGTTAAATCATTTAAGTTAATCTTGTTGCTTTAATATATTGAGCTTTAGTGGGCTGATTTAGTTAGCTTTACTAAACCACCTAACTTATTTACTAAAATCTATTATTGGGTTATAATTCATGATTTTTAAACTAGTTGAGTTGTTTAAAACTAATTCATTAAGCTTATTGTTATAATTAAGTTTAAGTTATGAATACTTCACTAATCCTTAAGTTCACTTATAATAATTAGTTACTTGACTTGTTAGTTTTAAATGACTAAATAATATTAAAATAATGTTATGGGATCTATTATAACTTTAAACTTAACTAAGTAATGGACGACTAATTAATTATTAACTATGAACTAGAATAATGTTACGTTTTCGAAAGGTTATATACTATGTAGAAATATAACTTCAATGGTTCGATAACTTCTAAAAATATAGCTAATTGAGTTATTCATTAATTAGTTGTTAAAAGTCACCTTAATTAAAAATTATTAACGGTTAAGAAATAATGACCTTTAAGGAGACCTTTACGACGTTATAATGACCGTTATGACCTTAATAAGCGCTGACTAATATTTTAAAAGCTAAATAACGAAACGTTCATTAATAAAACTATTCTTGATTAGATTAAGGAAGATAAAGGATATTACAAGCCTCCCCCGGCTATCAAGGTTATTAAGCAGGAATTCAGGTAACGTCTACTGCTAACACCCGCATTCCCCTTCAAAGTATGTTTTATGATCATGATTATATTATTTTTTATATATGATTGCGGGAAATGAAATGTTTTATGATGGTTATTATGATATGATGTTATGTAATGATGATGATGATGTTATGATGAAATGAATGAATATAATTATTCACGGTGATGATGATATGCTTAAAACCAATGAAACATGATAAATTCAAGTGAAAGACGGTTCTTGGCAAGTATTCTGTTATCCCGGATCGTGCACGTACCTTCCGGCCGGTTAACCACCTTCTTTAGTGAGGGCTTTTGTCCTCGGGTGGCACCGCGCATTTTGGGCAAATAACGCCACCTTTCGTTTAGTGAGGGCTTTTGTCCTCGGGTGATTGCCTTCCGTTCATGATGTTACTATGTTCTGGGGAGACGTCCCTTCCGTTGTACTAGCCAAGTTACCAAAGTAAAATATATGATGATGAACATGATAAAGAAGATAATGTAACATGATATGATATGTTTGTGAAATGTTTTACTTATTCTATTCTCCCTGTTTTTAACTAAAATGATGTGAAATGAATTTACGATGTTAGATTAGTATGTTACTGAGCCTCGGCTCACGACGTTTTGTTTTATGTTTTAGGTACCGATGGTGATAACGGGATGGCGTAGCAGTGAGGATTTAATTAATATCTAGATTATGTAGACTCTCATGGTTTTAATTTAAGTTTATGTCAAAACTCTGATTAGTAACTAAGTTTCTATTAATCAAGACTAATGTTGGATCTATATTATGCTTCATGTTATAAAATGTTTAAGTTATGATTTTATGTTGCCTTTTATTTTTCTTATGGAAAGTACGGCAGTAACGCACCGACTATCTAGATTCCGCTGCTAATAATCGATTAATTAACTTAACCACGATGATTAGAGGTCGGGGCGTTACAAAAGGCATGAAAGCTTCTGCCCTGCACGCACGATCGAGCGAGATTCCGCTCGACCGTGCACGACCCTGCACGCCCGTGCAAGAAGTTGCTTGCGAGTTCACTCATGGTACAGCCGGTGTACCATGCCCTAGGGGTATTTTTGTAATAGATTACAACTTCATGTGCTCATTTGACACCAAATTTGCTAATATGGGCATTTTATTCATTTACTCATTTGACACCAAATTATGTTTAGACTACTCATTAAGGGATACTAGTTTTTCATGCACGCGATGCGTGCGATGATATTTTTGTGTATAACTATTACTGAGTATCGAAATAAAACCATGTAAAGAGGAGATTAATATTGCTAATCAAGATTGATATGGATTGAGGTTCATGTCAAATCATGTACAGAGGAGACAAGATAAATATAATTTATTTTCATGATTATATGTAATATTGTTGTTTCACTTATAGCTAACTGAGTATGATTAACGTTAGTTGTTTGTAAATAGTAAGAAACAAATTTAGCCAATAGCAACAAAGCCACCTGTGTACAAGTAACAAACTCACATAATTTTATCCACCTACCCATACGACTATCAATCCCATATACCCATATGACTGATGTATCTCACCTTTTTTTTTTTCATCCAATCTTCCACATTTTCATCTTACACCTACTTCTTATATTTTCTCTTCCCTCAAAAAATTAAACGACTCATCTCCTTATCCTCACTATCTTTCATATCTCACTCAAAAAGATTGAGATTTCATATTTATATTCACAACAAAACACCACATTAGTAAGTCAATTCTGATGTCAAAATGAAGTTCTCAAAACTCCATTAATTTTTTAGGGTAATTTTGGCCTCTGTTTTTGTTGGTCTTTTTAGGTTTTCATTTTGATCGGGTGGTAATGTTCAAACGTTTGTGGGAACGGGGTTAAAATTGGAGTTTACTTGGTTGACGAATTAAATGGGGGCCTCAAATTTGAAGGTAATGTTTTACGTTTTATATTCCTGATTTCGTCCGAAAAATGTAACTGTCAACTAAATTTCTCAAAGATCGTTACATTTTATTTGAACTTTTATTTATGAACACTAGGGGAAAAAAACGGAGGGGCTGCTGTGCAAGCGTTGCGTTTTTCTAAAAACGCAGCCCTTAATAGTGAAGGGTTGCGCTTTTTAAAATAACGAAGCCCTTTAAGTAATGAAGGGCTGCGTTTAAAAAAAAAAAACGCAGCCCTTAAGAGTGAAGGGCTGCGCTTTTTAAAAAAACGCAGCCCTTTGCGTTTTTAAAAAACGCGGCCCTTTATGGGCTTTTTTTTAAGAAAAAAATTGAAATGAAGGGGAGGGCTTCAAATGTTAAGCAGCTAGTTAGGGTTCTCTCTCCTCTCTCACCCTCCTCCCTTCTCCTTCTTTTCTCTCCTCTTTCATTAACCCTAAAATCTTCTTCTCTCTCACCCTCGTTTCTCTCTCACCGTCGTTTCTCCGCCGTATCTCTTTCACCGTCGTTTCTCTCTCATCCTCTGTCTCGTCACTCCTCATAACCAACCACCACTGTAACTTTCTCCGTCATTTCTCTCTCACTGTCGTGTTCGAAGAAGACGAAGATGGCGATTGAAGACGATTAAATAAGAGGGGAGAAAAATCAACATTAAAATCAACGAATTCGCTTTGAAGAAGACGAAGATGGCGACGGAATTTCCTCGATGAAGAAGACGACTTACTTCGCAAGTGGAAATGCGTCCCTGAAAGGGGAGGTACGAGTTCATTCAGATTGCTTTTGCATTTTGGTTAGTATCTGCATATGAGCATCTAATCACTAGTAGAAAAAAAGGAAGGGCTGCGGAGGAAGGGCTGCACTTTTTCTAAAAGCGCACCTATAGTGAAGCTCGCTTTTTAAAAAGCGCAGCCCTTCACTTAGTAGGGCTGCGCTTTTAGAAAAAGCGCAGCCCTTCTTACTTCAGAAGGGCTGCGCTTTTTCTAAAAGTGCAGCCCTACTAAGTGAAGGGCTGCGCCTTTATCTGACTAAGTAGGGCTGCACTTTTGAAGAAAAGCGCAGCCCTTCTTAAAAAATTTTGAAAAATCCATATTCGCGGGCTTCAAATATTAAGCGGGATTCGTCAAATATATCCCTCATTCTTCTCTCTCATCTCTCACGTCCCTCATTATTCTTTTTTCCTCCTCTCACATCCCTCCTCCCTCTCCTCCTTCTCTCTAATCCTCTCAAAAACTCCCAGAAATGTTGCGACAAAAACGCTGAAATGATTTGCACGAATCATGCCGACGGAGTCCGATTGCCTATTGTGATACCTTTTTGGAAGCGGAACGAGCCAACGAGTCAAACTCACCGCTATGCCGTGATGTTTAGGCTTTTTAAGCCATCCGAGCTCGTTTAAGCCTCCAAATAGGCATTTTAAGTTTTTCCGAATTTTTTTTTTCCCTTAAATTATGTATTAGGGTGTTGTTTTATGTATTTAAACATTATTAGGTTAATGTTTGGAGGTAGTTCTTGTATTTTCAGATCTATAATGTTCTTGTATACTTCTCTTTGTTTATTTGATTAATGTTCTTGTATATTTCTTCTTTGTTTTGATTAATGTTCTTGTATACTTCTCTTTGTTTGATTAATGTTCTTGTATACTTCTCTTTGTTTTGATTGATGTTCTTGTATACTTCTCTTTGTTTTGATTAAAGTTCTTGTATTTTCATCTTTGTTTTGATTAATGTTCTTGTATTTTCAGATCTATAATTTCTTGTATTAGTTTTTGTTCGTTTTTTTCATTTTCGTTTCATTCTTTTTTTTGTTTTGGGTTTAGTATTTTCATTTTCGTTTCGTTTCTCTTCTCTTCTGTTTAATTTCAGAAAATGTGAGATTATGAGTAAAAAAATGTCAAAATTTTTTTTTTATTTTTTTTTTGGTAGGAAGGGCTGCGCTAGTTAGGAAAAAGCGCAACCCTTCTAGCTTAGAAGGGCTGCGCTTTTTCCTAACTAGCGCAGCCCTTCTAGCTTATTAAGGGCTGCGCTTTTCTAGCACAACCCTACTTAAAAAGTGAAGGGCTGCTACTGAAAGGGCTGCTGTCAAAAAGCGCAGCCCTACAGGCCTTTTTCAGCGCAGCCCTTCTTCATTTTTCCACTAGTGAATTTATCTTTTTTCGTTGACGGGATACAGGTATGGATCTTCATGACTTGTTGGATATCCCATAAGGTGATCGCCGGCAGCATCTGATTGTAATTTTTGAGTTTTTTTTTCAGATCTAGGTTTGAGTTTGAGTTTTGTTTAATTTTCATATTCGTTTTTGTTCTTTTTTTTCATTTTTGTTAACTGAAAATTACAATCTACCTGGTGAAAATGGAATGTTTAAATTACAACCACCAACTAATGAGTTTTTTTTTTCGTTTTTGTTCCTTTAATTCTCATTTTGTTTTTGAGTTTAAGATATATAAATTTCGACTGTTCTTGTTGATTTTTCCTGTTGTAAATTTCTTGATATTTTTAAGAGTAAAAAAATGTCAAAAAAAAATATTTTTTTAATATTTTATGGGTCGAAGGGCTGCGGTGTTGTGCCAAAACCGCAACCCTTTGTACAAAGAAGGGCTGCGTTTTAGGCACAAAACCGCAGCCCTTCCAATATGGAAGGGTTGCGTTTTTAGGCCTCAACCGTAGCCCTTCATTGTGAAGGGCTGCAGTTTAAAAACGCAGCCCTTCACTTTTAAAATATGCAGCCCTAAGGGCCTTTTTAACCGCATCACTTTCTTATTTTTCCACTAGTAGAAGATGGTTTTTTCAAAAGCACCTGATGGTGGATTTCAGCTTGGAATGATAAATTCTCATTTGGCCCAAATGAAGTTTTGAGAAATCCTCAATGTCAAGCTACTTAGCCTTGTCACAAAATTTTAAAAGCTCGTGATTAGGCCCCTCCCCTAAGCTCCCACCTTAAATCGAATGTGGACGCTTCCATAGATGCCATTGGAAATTGTGCTGCTATAGGAGGAGTTCTAAAAGGCTCTGATGATATCTTCAAATGTGTCTTCTCTCCCCAAATTTCTCCAATAGAAATAAACTTCGCGGTAGTCTTTGCCATCAAAGGGCCGGAGATAATACTCAGTCACTTCAATTTCCTATATACCTTTATGAGTAGTCTAAACATAATCATCATGTTAACTTCAATAAAAATTTTATAGCAACCATTAATAAGAATCTTATCATTACCTCTTTTACCTCTCTTTCACTCTTATACACATCCCTTCCCTTAAGTCTCAACTCTTATACACATCCCTTCCCTTTAAGTCTCAACTCTTTGTTTTTTTCCTTCAATTTCTAATACTAGTATATTTTGCACGTGATGCGTTTGCGACATCTCTGTGATATTGTATATGTTTCTTTTGTTTCTAAAAATCTGGAAAACTACCTTCAGTGAAGGAAATGCGGTAATTTTCTTTTTAGGGAAACAAAACTAGCATTTACATCAGAGTTGTTTTTTTTAAAAAAAAAAACTCTATGCCTTTTTTGCCTTCATTAGTTATCTTGGAAGAATAAAAACATAAATTATAAAGGGAATTTTAGTGAATTCAGGTAGACACCAAAGTATTCAAAAGTTCTTTGTCCTAATATGGAAAAATATAATGTTGTGATTAATATGGATGGAGTACTCACTTGGGAAAAGTTTGAGAGAGTAATATCCAACAAAATGTTTTTGCAGATCGATCAACTGTACAGTTTGGCTAAAATTAAGTTATTCAATTGACGATGTCTTAATTTATGTTGAGGTAGGCTATAAAATGAGAAGATTGAAGAAGAGATCTTCTAGTGAGTAGGTTAAATTAAACTTGAATACAATTTGAAATTATTGCCTCATAATTATGTTGAGTGATATTGAATTTTGTGTATTACATGGCAAATCCAATAGTCAACAAAAGCGTCAACAAAGGTTGATAGAGTTTTTTGGTTTCACAGATTAAGGGAAGATTCCCACAATCCCACATATCCATAATCCAGGTACATGTTTGCACAAATTTTATCTTTTGACAAACTATACGACAATAATATTCTATGAACATCAAATCCCCCCTAACCCTCCCACATTAATCCAATAATCCAGACCTTATATTCAATTCTCTCTAATCCATACATGATCATATTCTCTTTCATAACACTAGAACTCACATTATTAGCCAATAAATTCAATCAATTACCTGTACAAGACGAAGAAGAAAGCATCAAGCAAGTATGTGCAATTTGATTATCACAATCACCAATTCCAATTTAGGGAAAATTATAGGTATTTGAAGGGTTTACGCCAAAATATATCAATATAAATTTTAAACTGTCAACTAAAAGTACTGTTTATATTAACTATATAATACAAACCACTTAAAATGGCATAGATTTACTCCTATCGTATAGCTAACCTAATCACTATTCACTATCTTAGCTAGTATCTCATCTTGGCGTTGGTATCATCTGATATGAGACTGTTTCTGATCGTGGGTACATTTTATGATTCCGCTTGATGTTCTCAGTAGGAGCTGCAGGATAATTATACTTGTTACTCGGGAAACAAGGCTGCTGCGGCGGCTGTTGCGGCGGCTGCTGCTGCTTCTGATGATCAGTAGTAGCAGTAAAGTTGTAACCGGGCTGGTAGGTCGGCAAAGCCTGCATAAGCTCCTGATTACTGTACGAGCTTGAGTTCGGGTCATAATTGTGCAAATCCATTATAATCGATGTCGTTGTGCTCACCATAGCTAGTCATAGTACGTATTCTTTGATGTCTGGTTGATATTGTGCTCAACGTAGTCGAATGATCTGGTATGATTCATTAGCTGGTGGAAATCATAGACAGTCACGGCCTTATTTGATGGCTGATTTGTTGGTTGTAGTAGTGCTTCAAAGTAATGTGAATATGGGTTCCTAAATTATCTATTGTAGTTGCTATTCAAAGTATGCTCAATGGTAAGTATTAGTTAGTGGGTCATGTTTGTTACTTGGTAAAAGTTGTTAGTATCTCACGGTGTTAGTGGGATTTAGTCAGCCATAAGTTTAGGATTTAGTGGCTATACTCCAGCATTATTTGTTTTGTTTATAGTCTATATATATGGTTGCAGTATTTCGTGAAGTGGAATATTTTTGCATACCACTTCACGAAATACTGCAGACATATATATAGGCTAGAAATAAAACAAACAATGCTCAAGTAAAACCACTTAATCCTAAACTCATGGTTGACTAAATCCCACTAACAGTGAGATACTAACAACCTTTATCAAGTAATAAACATGACCCACTAACTAATACTTACCGTTGAGCATACTTTGAATAGCAACTACAATAGATAATTTAGGAACCCATATTCGCATACTTTGAAGCACTACTACAACCAACACATGTTGTGCTCAACATGGCCGGTCATGAAATATCAGTAGTAAACAAGTAATGCAGAAAACTTTAATTTCACTAATGTTACATACAGCATTCATGATTCATCAACTGGGTACACTTGTAGTAAACAATCAGAAACCAATACCCCAATAATTCATTGAAAAGAACCCTATGAAAATAGGTTAACCAGTGCTCAAACTTTAACTTTCTTGTTCCATTAATATTACAAGTAGGATACTCAGAAATAAGAACAACTACATCTAATAATTAAAAAAGAATCCCATCATGTGTAAGTATAATCAAAGACTCAGAATAAGCAAAGCAAGAAAACAGTAATTATCATAGTTTTCTTGAAACTAAAGAAGAAACTGAAACACATGATTATCATTGTATTAATGTATATACTAAAAATTCGAGAAAACAATAATACCCAAAAAAAAAAAAAAAAAAAGAATGATCCCATTATGCGTGATAACAATTAACAGTACAGTAGAACTTATAATAATTATAATGGTGGCAAAAAATTCAAGAATAAATAATAACAAAATCAAAGTTTCTTGAAACTGAAGAAGAAATTAAAACACATTCAGACATTCTTATCTTGCATTGATGCTAAATACTACAAAAGAAACAAAAATACCAATGCAACCAAAAAGAACAATCCCATTAAACGTAATAATCATCAACAGTAAAAAAAACATATAACAATTATAATCATAGCAGAAAATTTCAAGAATAATATCAACAAAGCAAAGTTTCTTGAAACTAAACAAGATATAACATTATTATCATGGCAGAAAATTTCAAGAATAATAACAACAAAAGCAAAGTTTATTTCATCAATACTTAGGAAAGAAAAAAGGTGAATAGTACGTACCAGTAAGGTATTCAGGATTATGAAGGTAAATGTCAACTTCGTGCATGAGATTAGTGGGTAAAGGTAAGCCAACGATGAGTTCTTGATCAAGAGGAGTAAATCTGTAGCCGAGTGAATAACGCCTCAAAGTTTCACTCGCACTTAAAGTTTCAGCACTTACTACGCCTAAATTTGGATTAGAGGACCCAACAATACCATGGTTTTCTTCCATGCTCTTGCCGGTATTTCCCTCCATGGTCGGACTAGTAGCAAACGTCAAGAAAATAAAGTGGTTAAATTCTATTAAAATGATTATGATCTCCAACTTAATGGGGTATACGTTTATATATGTATTGGGTTATTACCAAACCTTTTTCTTTTTCTGATTAGTATTAATGTTTTAATTTTTTTTATTATCTTTCTTGATATAATATTATCTTTTAGTTTTTTTTTTCGTTTTTTAGTCAGATTATGTAAGTTAATGTTATTTTGAGGCAACACGTGTACAGGAGAATTTCTTATCATCAGGTTATAATTTAGATAATAGAACGTTCTAATTATTGGCTTTTTACTAAATAAATGAAGTAAATTAAATTTTTTTTGAAAAAAAATTAAATTTAACGTGATATTTTGTAAGAAAATCGGTGAGCGTTTGGCATTTAACAACTTTAATTGTAATTTTACTTTTGCGTGGTCAGATCTTAAAGCCTTTTGTAGCGTTGATTTTCGTTTCCAAGCGGCGTTGATAAAGGAGTCTTCTATGTGCAATCCTCACACCTAAAGGTGTTCAATGCCTTCACCAACACTTGTGATAAAAAATCAACGTCAAAATGAAATACCCTTGAGCTCTTATCTCGCAAAACAAATGTTGGTTTAGGTTGTAAAATGCAAAAAAATTAAAAAGTTATTTCTCACAAAAAAGTGTTTACAAAAAGTTATTTTTCGTAAAGTTTTCTACTCTTTATTAAATAGTAGTATTGTATGATAATTTACCAATGTTGTATATATGTTGAATAAAAAATAACAAATATTATACTTCCTCCATTTTGTTTTAAATGAAACATAATTGGGTGAAGTTACACTATTCGTTGATCAATTTTGACTCTAATTTATCGCCATTATATAAAGAACAACATATTCAAGTGGGGTCTTGTTAGATTCGTGTTGATCCAGACTATCAAATTTTAACTTTTTTTATTTCTTTTATATGTGGACAACTAAAGATATTAATGATTAAGAGAACGCGTTGAGTTACCTGAAAAGGCAAACGTTTCATTTAAAACAACACCCAGGAAGTATAAGAATTTAGAGATAGATGTATAAAAAGGCACAAGAGTCTTGCAACTCCACCGAAGTGGTGCACATGGTTTTGCGACCCAAGTGATAATTTGACTTACTAAATCACTTGAGGGTAGTGGTGTCAAAACTTGTTCTCAAACAGGTTATGGGTATACCCACGACGAATCATGACAGTCAATGCCCCGGGTCGTGATTGGTCAGGTTTTGTTCAACTGGGTCGATCACATTTGAATCATGAGATTGACGGGTGTCGGACAGGTCCGAACGTTCTATTTACAAGTCGATCTATTCCCGAGTATGATCACTTGTGGACAATTTTTAACCGGGTTTCCGTAGGCCGTATTTGGGTTTCATGTACACTTCGGTAGAGTCAAATGTATTCGGGTTGAATTGCTAATGACCTTTTTTTTCTCTCAATAAGTAATTTCATTTCATTCAAAAACCACACGCTCAACAACCAACAAAGGCTCTAGTTACAAAACCACCAAACATAACTGCCTCAACCAATCTCTATCCTTCCTTGAACATTTCCTAGGCAACACACTATACATTCTATCAATTACATTTCTTTGGATTCTATACACACTTTTATCTACCTTAGAAACCATTTGCAACCAAAAAACTTCATTCCTGACACACCAAATCTGATAGACACATGCAGCTAGGACATCATAGCATATCTGTTTCCTTACTGTAGACATTCTGCTTTTTTATGTATCTGTATATGCCTTGGACACTGTTGCTTCTTGTTCTCCACAACATTGCTAATGACCTTAGTTCAATGATTGTGAAGCATTTGGTCTGTTTGCTATTGAACGTCAATTCATCAACAATTCGAATAATAGTATGTTAATTAAGTGAAAAATGAAGAATAGTAAATTTGAAAAATACTTTGAAAATTAGTGACAAATTTGAATTTTGAAAATTTGTAAACATACTTAATTTTGACATTAGTCGAAAATGTTCAATCCAAAATTATAATTGTTCATTCAATAGAAAGAATGAGTTTATTACACTAAATTGTTCATATATGTTCATTCCGAAATTGCAAATGTTCAATCAACAATAGTGTGTGTTCATTATACTACAATGTCTATTTGAATAAATTAAATTGAATGTTTATTGGTTTTTAAATTAAACTGAACGTTCAATCAACAATATTGTTTTTTTATAATGCTCGTACCGGGCCGGGCCCAAACCATGTCGTATATTTTGGAAATTCTTAGTGGTAGCCTTCAATTTTAGCTTTTAATTATTGGTAGCTAAAAAAAAAATTTACTATCAGAATTAATCTTGAGGTTTTGGCTATACTTGAAAATGTCATATAACAATTTTCTACCATAAACAATTGTTAAGAAGATTATTTTTCTCGTAATTAAGGTCTCTAGTGTCTAAAATAACGTAAATTGTCATTGACAAACTTCTTTTGTTCATATTTTTTGTAAAATCGAGTGAAATAAATTTTTATTAGCTTTTCGTAATATTCTGTCTAGTAGAAAATTGGAAAATGAACATTATTATGACATGATAAGTTGTTTTAAAAAAACTTCTAAGGATTGGGGATAAAAAAAATAGTAATTTCAATGTAATTAGGTAAGAGAATGTTATTACTTATTAATAAAAGTGTTAGAGATCAAAAAGCTTGTCTATTTCTTTATAGTTATATATAATTATAAGAGTCTATTAAGTTTTACTTTGAAACATTAAGCATTGAAATTATTGTGGTGGTTAAACTCTCACATTTTATTTCAAAGGTCATATATATGAATCCTAGTAACTACACATTGTTAATATTTTTGAATGAGATTATATACATATGAATTAGAAGTTTGAGAAGAGTGCCACGTGGCACCATTCCTTTAATAGAAACGCCTTTTACTATATTTGTATAAATGTTATATCATAAACTATGACTTGTACTTAAATACGAATTAAAATGCATTTACAAATATTATATTCGTCCTTAGCAAGATTTGAAAAGTATGTTTAACCCTCAAGTTTGAACCTATTTTTACTTGTAACCCTAAACTTGTAAAACATAATATATTTGGCTGTTTTAGAGAATAGAGACAATGTTATCTTACACCTTTTAAAAGTCTCTAAGACAACACTATTCATTTCAATAGTGTTATGAGTCTTAAAAGCATGAAATTCACTATTCATTTCCCTAAGCCAATCTCAGCCTTCCATTTCTCAACTCATCTGAACCACACGTTCCTTTCTTTCTCTCCTCTTCTTCACGTCTCTCAGTCTCTCTCTCCTACCATCCATTTCTCAGTCTCTCTCCTCCAATCCATCCTCTTCTTCATGAAACCCTAGACTCGCTTCCACCAATGGCGATTTCTCTTTGTTTCTCTAGGTTTTCAGTCAACTATCTAGGGTTTGATATTATCCATCAATGGCGAAAATGAAGGATACAGTTTGCAATTTCGAATTCTCACTCACCTGAACTGAGAAGAGTTCGAACTCCTTTGAAGTCCTTCGCCTTGGATTCCGTCTCTCCCCCCATCGTCTCACCGGTTGCCGATCGTTGTCTCTCCTCCTTCTTCTCTCACCTGAACTAAGTGAGTCTCTCTCCCTTAGATCTAGGATTTTATTTTATTTTATTTTCTGATTATTTTTATTTTCTGTTTTGTGTTTTTGTTTTATTTTTGTTTTCTCTCCCTCTCCTCGATTGTTTTCTGAATCTGTTTGGCTGGTTTTTCTTTTCATGATTTCTTTGGGTTTCAATTCTGAGGTAAAATTTTATCTGTTTGGCTGGTTTTTCTTTTCCAGATTTCTTTGGGTTTCAATTGTGAGGTAAGATTTTAACTCAGAAAATATCTTAGAAACTGTTTGGCTGGTTTTTCTTTTGCTGATTTCTTTGGGTTTCAATTGTGAGGTAAAATTTTAACTCAGAAAAGATCTTAGAAATGCTTGAAAAGAAGTTTAATTTATGAAGTACGAATCAATCATATGTTTAATGGGTATGTTTTGTGCTCTGTGATGATCCCAACTCATGCAGCTTCAAGGAGAGGAACACTCTATCACCAAAAGATTCTCAATATATTATTATTTTATAAATTTCATAATTGATTTTATTAGCTTTTCGTAATATTTTATCTAGTAGGAATTTGGAAAATGAACATTATGACATGATACGTTGTTTTAAAAAAACTTCTAAGGATTGGGGATAAAAAATAGTAATTTCAATGTAATTAGGGTAAGAGAATGTTATTACTTATTAATAAAAGTGTTAGAGATCAAAAAGCTTGTCTATGGTCTATGTTATCAAAATTATAAGAGTCTATTAAGTTTTACTTTGAAACATTAAGCATTGAAATTATTGTGGATTAGTGGTTAAAATCTCACATTTTATTTCAAAGGTCATATGAATCCTAGTAACTACACATTGTCAATATTTTTAAATGATATATACATATGAATTAGAAGTTTGAGAAGAGTGCCACGTGGCACCATTCCTTTAATAGAAACGCCTTTTACTATATTTGTATAGATGTTATATCATAAACTATGACTTGTACTTAAATACGAAATAAAATGCATTTACAAATATTATATTTGTCCTTAGCAAGATTTGAAAAGTATGTTTAACCCTCAAGTTTGAACCTATCTTTACTTGTAACCCTAAACTTGTAAAACATAATATATTAAGCCGTTTCAGAGAATAGAGACAATGTTATCATAAAAAAAAATTCTATCTAGATTCCCTGTACTCAATTTATTTTTTCCTTTATAATTTTTTTATTTATATACCATTATGTATCTTTTTCTTGCACTTGGAGTAGCATAAACTTCGAGGTTGGAAGGGTTATTGTAGGGTTGTCAATCAGGTCGAGTTGGGTCAAGTTGAACTATTTACATAAACTGTTCAATGCCACCAACCCGACCCGCTTTGCTAAACAAGTCAGAAATTCCAACCTATAACTAACTTATTTATAAATGGGTTGACTTGAACCCGACCTGTTTAACCTAGATTTTTTATTTCAAAATTTGTTTATGTGAAAAACGGGTTAACCATTTCTAAGTTTTGCTTTGGCTTAATTCTTGCAATTCCTTCACTTAATCACTTCATATCAGCTTGACTTTTCGCGTGGATTTTGCAAAATTCATATATTGTTCTTAAAATCTGTAATATCTTTTTTTTTTCTAATTTCTGCTTGAATTGTGCAAATTCATTCTCATTTCATTTTTTTAACGTCAATTTCTACTGCAATTGAACGAGTTCCTTTCTCATATTCTTTGATTCAACAAAAATGTAAGATTTTAACAAGATGTTGAAGAAGTTATGAAGCATGGGTACGACACCCAGGGTCTGAATCCCGTACCGAGTACGGGGACGTCCTGGGTACGGTACGGATTCGCCTGGGATTCGTACCCAGGACGAATCCAAATACTGGGTACGGGGGTTATGTATGGGTACGGCTGAGGTCAGATCGGGGACGGGGCTGGGGACGGGGCTGGGGACGTTTCTTAGAGTGAGCCCACGTACCCATCTAGTTTAATGAAATTTGAGAGCCCAAATTTCATTTTCTAGGGTTTCAGATTTTCGAAAAACCCAAATACTCTCTCAACTCACCTGAACTGGGAGTGCGAAGTGCTTCGCTATCTCGCCGGACGCTGCCCGCCGTTCACCGGTCTTCCGTCGAGTCGCCGGTTTCTGACTTTCTTCTCTCTCGTTTCTTCTCCTTTCACTCACCGGTTTCTTCTCCTTTGAAGGACTGAAGGTCGACTCGTACTCGCAAAGTCGCAGCCAAGCGCCGGTTTTTCTTCTCCGTCGAAGTCGCCGCCCGCCGGTAAGCTTCTCTCACTCTTTGTTTCTCTACTTTCGAATTTCCGTGGATGTATGTTTGGCGAATTGGTAGACAGTTTGGTCTTTTATTTTCTTTTTTTTGTGGAGGTTTGTTTGCTTTTTTTTTTTAAGGAATAAATGCAGTAAGTTAGTGACTTAGTTTAGTGTTAGTTTATTTAGTTTAATTGAGTGTTGATAATTGAATTGTTGTTGTTTGATTCTGTTTTGATTGTTGAATGTTGGGTTGAATTGTTGGGTTGATTGTTGAATGTGTTTATTAGGAAAAATATGGCATCCCAATCTCAACAACAAAGTACTAATATTGGTAGCAGCACGAGTAGTGGGTCTGGTGCGGAATCAACGCAAAATGAGGGTTTGCCTCCATTGTGGAGGTTTGTAACAAGACTTGAAAAACAAGGGGAGGTTGGTGGAACATGGAAATATAGATGTAATTTTTGTAATGCAAATCGAACATCTAGTTATTCTAGAGTTAGAGCCCATTTGCTTCAAATTAAGGGTCAAGGAATTGCATGTTGTAAGAAAGTGTCCCGTGTTGATAAACTTGAAATGCAAAAACTTGATGATGAATATGAGACTAAGAACAGGATTCGGGCCCTAGGGAAGTTCCTTTGCCTAGTGAATCTCTTTCTCATTTGGACTCCGATTCTACATTCAAGAAAAGAAAGTCTGAAAAATCACCTATTACTAGATGTTTTGGGATTGAAACTAGGGATCAATTGGATCAAGAAATTGCTAGGATGTTTTACACAGGAGGGTTGCCATTTTATCTTCAGAAGAACTACGTTGAGTGGGAATTAAAAAAATAAACTAGCAATCCATAACTTCTTTGAAGAACAAAGATACAGGGTAATATATAGAAATAAGAGATGAGAGAGAAAGGAGAGGTGAATCGGTGAAGTAGCCATGCGTGAGCAAAAATGAAAGCTTGTTTTAGGGTTTGTCCTTTGTAAACCATTGCATTGTGTGTGGCACAAAATTTTTGAAACAAAGGAAAAGCCTAAAGACTAAAGTCTAAATATATATTGTAAAGTTAAATGGGTTAGGCGGGTTGTTTTCAGGTTGAAAATTTAAACCTGAACCTATCCCATTTAGTTTTCAGGCCAGCTTCATATCGACCCATCTATACTTAAACATGTCAAGAATCTCAACCTCAACTCACTTTTTCGGGTAGATTTTGGGTCGGATTATTAGATTGTAACCCTGGGTTATTGATCCAATGATAAACACTAGGGCCTTCCTCATTGAGCTATGTGCACTAGTTTAGAATAACGTTAAACAAGAAAAAACTAACAAGTACTTACATGAAATTCCTGAAAGGTAACCATGAGGTAAGAAGGTCGAAGAGTGCTTAGATATGATTTCTTATCCTAGTACTCATCCCCCAAAATTGTCCACTTTAATAGTAATATTTTACAATATAAGCCATTTCACAAAGAGATGTAAATATTGGTATTGTTAAAATAAAACTACTATAATAATTTTCTTTATAAGTTAATAAGTAAAAATCCTTTTATAGCTTTTGATAGTGTTATGGATTATGAAGCAAATGGCTTTCCCCCATATTTGGATCTCTTGGATCGAATCATGCATCTCCTCGGCCAATGCCTCTATCCTCTTAAATGGCTCCCAAACTTCACCATTCAAACTTTCTCGTGGCTAGTGGTGGAAGCTTTAAGCCTGGTTATCTTCTAAGCAACTGATATGAGATTATGGGAAGGCATTGAAACAAAAAAAAGGGGGATTTAAAGTCTCACATCTTCAATACGCAGATGATACGATCATATTTTGCTAACCTAGCCTTGAAGCCTTTTTGAACATAAAAAAAGTGCTTATATATTCTCTCATCTTGCATCAGGGTTACATGTTAACTTTCACAAGAGCTAGATCATAGGGATCAACATTGAAGAAAACTGGCTAAAAACAACAGCTCAATTTCTCCTATGTAAAATAGGTTCACTTCCTTTCACCTATCTTGGACTTCCTATAGGGGGCAACTCTTCAAGAATTAGCCTCTGGAACCATATTCTTCTTTGAATATAAAAAAGGCTCGCTTCTTGGAAAAGCAAACTCCCGTTTATTGGGGGTCGCATCACTCTCATTAAAGCTTCCCTTGCGAGTTTACCACTATACTTCATGTCCATCTTCCTCTTTCTTAAAGGGGTTGTCGAAAAAATAAACAAATTGTTGCGTCAGTTTATGTGGTCTAGTATTGCTGAAAAGCGATCAATCCCTCTTGTTGCTTGGAACATTATTGAAGCCCCCAAATCTCTTGGAGGTTTGGGAATCTGAAATTTGCAACATCGAAATTCAGCCCTCTTGAAGAAATAGCGATGGAGGTTTCTTCAGGAGCCCAATGCTTTATGGTGCAAAATCATCCTGAGAAAGTATGGTTTCTCCCAAACTGCCAACATAACTGATATAACCAACCCATCTACTGGAGGCCCATGTACAATATATGCAAACAAATCCAAAATCACCCATCCACAAGAAACATGTTATCCTTCAAATTCTAGAAAAAAAATTGGAAATGGGATGAGCTCGTTTTTTTTTAGCACGACACATTGATTAGGCTTGGCCTTCTAAAACTTTCGTTTCCAAGGCTCTCTCCGATTTCCTTAGACCAGATGCCACTATTGCCACAATGAGCTTTTGGCATAGTCTTAATTCGATGTGGGCCCTTGCCTGGTCTAGGCCTTTGCGGGTGCGAGACGCATTAGATAAAGCCTCCATTCTTCATCTCCTCAAAAATGTATCCTTGGTCCAAAATAACCCCAACTCCATGATCTGGACTATTTTAAAGTGCGAAGTTTTCACAGTGAAATCTGCCACCCTGGAAATAACAAAATCTTCCATCCCCCACAACCTTGAACCCATCAAAGGCCTTTGGCGAGGTTTTGTGCCGGCAAGAATTGAAATTTTTACCGGGCCTGTAATTCATGGAAAAATCAACACTCACCACTGCCTTCATCGCCTTGGAATCATCACTCTCATACTGCAATCTCTAGCTGGAATCAACTGACCACATTCTCCTCAGTTGTCCTGTTTCTGGCGTTTCTAGAGCTGGTGGTTAAATCTGTGGGGTGTGGCCCCTCCCAAATCTCTAAAAGAAGCTTATCTCCAATGGAATGTTAGCTTCTATGGGTATTTCTTCAAAAAGGTATAGTTAGCAAGCTTTTTTGTCATTTCTTGGACTTTGTGGAAGCAAAGAAATGAGCGGATTTTCAACAACAATATTAGCTCTGCCTTCGAAATCCAAGATATGGTTATCTTTAAACTTAGCTGGTGAATTTCAGTTTGGAATGATAAATTCCCATATGGCCCAAATGAAGTTTTGAGAAATCCCTCTTGTCTCAAATGGTCTAGCTCCTCAATGTCAAGCTTTGTTTTTTTTTATTGCCTCTTGGCCACTAATAAAACAACAAATAAAATTACAAAAAAAACGTAAAAACCCTTTTGTTATTTGTAGATGAATAATATCTTGCGGTCAAAGATCAAAGATGAAACTTTGTCTCTAAAGAAGAATAAAGCAAACAATTAGAGTAGGGCTGGATGTAATACTCAGTCACTTCAATTTCTTATATTCCTTTATGAGTAGTCTAAACATAATTTTCATGATTACTTGAATAAAAATTTCATATCAACCATTAATAAGGATCCTATCATTACCTCTTTTACCACTCTCTCACTCTTATACATATCCCTTCCTTTAATAAGTCTCAACTATTAAACAATCAACTCTTTGTTTTTTTCCTTCAATTTCTTATATTAGTATATTTTGCACGTGATGCGTTTGCGACATCACTGTGATATTGTATATGTTTCTTTTGTTTCGAAAAATCTGGAAACTACCTTCAGCGAAGAAAATGCGGTAATTTTCTTTTTAGGGAAAAAAATCTAGCATTTACATCAAAGTTGTTTTTTTTAAAAAAAAACTCTATGCCTTTTTTGCCTTCATTAGTTATGGCAGAATAAAAACATAAAATATAAAGGGAATTTTAGTGAATTCAGGCAGAGACCAAAGTATTCAAGGTTCCTTGTCCTAATACGGAAAATATAATGTTGTGATAATTAATATGGATGGAGTACTCACTTGGGAAAAGTTTGAGAGAGTAATATCTAACAAAAAGTTTTTGCAAATCGATCGACTGTACAATTTGGCTACAATTAAGTTATTAATTGACGATGTCTCAATTTATGTTGAGGTAGGCTATAAAATGAGAAGATTGAAGAGAGATCTTCGAGTGAGTAGGTTAAACTAAACTTGAATATAATTTTAAATTATTGCCTCATAATTATGTTTAGTGATTGAATTTTGTGTATGATATGGCAAATCCAATACTCAACAAAAGTGTCAACAAAGGTTGATAGAGTTTTTGAGTTTCACAGATAAAGGGAAGATTCCCACAATCCCGTACATATCTGCTTGTACACATTTTATCTTTTGACAATAATATTCTATGAACATCAAATCCCCCCCTAACCCCCCCACCCCACCCCACACATTAGTCCAATAATCCAGACCCTATATTCAATTCTCTCTAATCCATACATGATCATATTCTCTTTCATATCACTAGAACTCACATTATTAGCCAATAAATTCAATCAATTACATGTACAAGACGAAGAAGAAAGCATCAAGCAAGTATGTGCAATTTGATTATCACAATCACCAATTCCAAGTCATGGAAAATTATAGGTATTTGGCGTTGGCTTACTTCTAAACTGTCAACTAAAAGTAGTGTTTATATCAACTATATAATAGAAACCACTTAAAAAGGCATAGACTTACTTCTATCGTATAACTAACCTAATCACTATTCACTATCTTAGCTAGTATCTCATCTTGGCGTTGGTATCATCTTTTGAGGTCGATGTCGATTTTGGCGTCGGCGTCGGCGCCGGCGTTGGCGTTGGCGTTGGCGTTGGTGTCTTCGTTGCTGTTGTTTCCTTCCTCTTCAGCAGACGAGTTATTACCTTCCTCATCAAGTTCTACTGGCTCAGTTTTTTGTTTTTTTTGTTGGATTCTACATAGGACATAGTCCAACAGCTACCACCCCGCATAAAGAAAACATTAGAATGAAATCGATCATAAACAGAAAAGTGAGAGATTCACAAAGTAATAGACTAATAGTCACATACTCACATATACTCTTTCACTTTTACAAGATTATATAATTTTGACCTTTTAACTTTCTTAATGCATAATTTCAAATTTATTAGTATGTTAGAGTACACCCTAACTATTGTTTTTATACGTATAAAATAGTAAAACATATAATAAGTCAATTTTTAAAAAATTATATTAGATATATGACCTACTTGAAAATCTCAAAAACATGATATTAATTTTATAAAAAGAACTTCATAAAAACATTCCCCTAATATTCAACAAGCTAGATACCCACATCACTCTTTAATAATATATACACTATTTATATATCGAATAGTAGAAAGTATAAAAGAGTTAGAACGATAAAAATAGTAAAGAATAAGAAGAAAAAAAGAATGATAGCGTACCATATCTCTTTTCCACTTGAGAGAAGGACCTAACAGGGAAGGACCATTGATCCTAAATTCATGCATAATCCAGTTAGTTTTAACACCATCAGAAGCATTATTTCCTCTGTAGTAAACCAATGTTTTCTTGAATCCAATTTCTTGATCATCATTAGTCTTAATAGTCTTTTCAACTCTTGTTGCTTTCCAATATCCATCTTCAGCGCTTCTATTTGGACGGCTCCCCTTTTTGTATCTTTTGACTCTTGGTGTAAAGAAATACCATATTTTATCGCCTTGTGGTTCGTAATTTACTAATACATGCAAAATAAATTATAGTCTATCAGTAAGATATATACTATGAGTATTAGATTTACATAATACACAAAATTGATTGGTCGTCCACTTATTAATTAATATTACATATTCAATGCACCGAAAACAAAATTAATGTTATATACGTTCAACTGATTACTTATGAAATATAAGTAGTAAACAAGTAATGCAGAAAACTTTAATTCCACTAATGTTACATACAACATTCATGATTCATAAACTGGGTACACTTGTAGTAAACAATCAGAAACCAATACCCCAATAATTCATTGAAAAGAACCCTATGAAAATAGGTTAACCAGTGCTCAAACTAGGCAAAGAAATCTAAAAATACGAATTATTTTACATTAATCTGTCAACATGAAGTATGTCTAATGGGTATATATCCAGAATATCATAGAATATAGTTTTTAGAAAAAGAAAACCCAAAACAGAGTACAATGTATATTAACTAATAATAAATGGCATAAAAATTAACTTTCTTGTTCCATTAATATTACAAGTAGGATACTCAGAAAGAACTACATCTAATAATTAAAAAAGAATCCCATAATGTGTAAGTATAATCAAAGACTCGGAATAAGCAAAGCAAGAAAACAGTAATTATCAGAGTTTTCTTGAAATTAAAGAAGAAACTGAATTTCAAGAATAATATCAACAATAAAGCAAAGTTTCATTAAAAGTTAAAACTTAGGAAAAGTATGTAGTAGAAAAAATAGTAGTACGTATGTTTAAATTCAAGAATAATAACAACAAAAGCAAAGTTTCTTGAAACTAAACAAGATATAACATTATTATCATGGCAGAAAAATTCAAGAATAATAACAACAAAAGCAAAGTTTATTTCATCAAAACTTAAGAAAAGTAGTAGGAAAAAGAAGAAGTAAATAGTACGTACCAGTAAGGTGTTCAGGAGTATGAAGATAAATGTCAACTTCATGCATGAGATTGGTGGGTAAAGATAAGCCCTTGATTTTGCGCAGAAGATAGCCAAGGATGAGTTCTTGATTAAGAGGATTAAATCTGTAGCCGAGTGAATAACGCCTCAAAGTTTCACTCGCACTTAAAGTTTCAGCACTTACTACGCCTAAATTAGGAATAGGATTAGAGGACCCAACAATACCATGGTTTCCGTCCATGCTCTTGCCTGTATTTCCTTCCATGGACGGATACTAGCAAATGTCAAGAAAATAAAGTGGTGGTTAAATTCTATTAGAATTATTATGATCTCCAACTTATTGGGGTATACGTTTATTTATATACGTATTGGGGTAAGTTAATGTTACTTTGAGGCAACGCTGCCTAGAAACAAGAATCAACGCCACAAAAGGCTTTGAGGTCTGAGGATTCGCAAAAAGAAAATTACACTATTCATTGATTAATTTTGACTCTGATTTATCGCCATTATATAAAGAAAAACATATTCAAGTGGGGTCTTATTAGATTTATGTCAATGCATACTATCAATATGTGCACAACTAAAGATATTAATGATTAAGAAAACGCGTTAAGTTACCTGAAAAAGCAAATTAAACGTTTCATTTATAACAAAAACGGAGGAAGTTTAAGAAATTAGAGATAGATGTATACAAAGGCACAAGAGTCTTGCAACTCCACCGAAGTGGTGCACAGGGTTTTGCGACACAAGTGATAATTTGACTTACTAAATCACTTGAGGGTGAAGAAAAAGCGTGGTTAGACCAAATGAATGAATTGTTGTACCACACGAGTCGATGAGTGGATAGTGTCACTGTCAATCACTCACTCTCTCTATTTATTTTTTCGGTAGACGGGAAAGTGAGGATTTATACCCAGAAGCGTAAATTGGAAATTGGGGATTTATACCCAGAAGCATAAATCCACACAAACACTCCAAATATGGGGTTGATGAGAATCGAACTCCCGACCATGAGGTTGGAGGTGGGAGCCCAATGGTTGGAGCTAGACAGCTAGTTTAATATTTATACTCTTTGGAATACATATAACACAAACACATATTATATTTGTCAATACTGAAATTGAATACACGGAACTAGTCGTCCTTTTCCAACACCCAAATTTTTATGCTTGTTTTCTTTTTCAATACGCACTTTTTGAAAAATATAAATGCAATAATATTGTTTTTGCAAAGAACACACAAACTGCATTCTTGAAAAAATTATAAAAAATGGATTTTTCATCGAGAACTCTTGAAGTTTTACGAAATTCATGAGATACCCCTACGGTTTCAAAAATTCATCGGGTACCCTTTACGTTTGCATATAATGTACCAAACACCCTCAATAACTTACTGGTGTAGTGGTGTTGCTTATGTTAACTTAAATGATCAAAAATCAGTTGACCCCTATCCTAATTCCCCTAATATTTCATATTATGTCCAATAAAGTCTTTTAAAAGCAGACAAATGTATTTAGGTCATTATTAATACTTTGACCGCATGAAAAAAATAGATTTATATCATTATAAAGGACATTTTGGGCATATAATGTAGGTTAATATATAGGCGAATTAGGTTGGAGTTCAAGTGATTTCAGATCATTTAAGTTAATAGAATTAGCATCAATCAATTCTTGAGGGTGCCTAGTACATTCTATGCAAAATTAAAGGGTACCTGATGAATTTTTAAAAACGTGTCGGTACAACGACGTTTGAGTTAACAGAATCAACACCAATCAACGCCGTTTCTCTCACTTCCCTAACCCTCTGTCCTCCTCTCTCCTTCTGCCTCCCTCCTCCCTTCTCCCAACTCAGCGACAAACACTTGCAACGCACGAACCACGAACCACGAACCACAACGACAATCGAAGACTAACTGCACCAACCACGAACCGCAACGACAATCAAAGAGAACCCCACCAACGTTCCAGATCTGAACTCGCCGTCATTTTTGCTGTCTTCCATCTCTCGTCTTCATCGGCCCCTGCCGCTGAGTGCAGCGAATTTCGACGGAGCCTTCATCCTTCGCCATCTTCATCAATCTAGTTCGTTTTTATAATTTCGTCTTCTCCTTTTCGTTTTTATAAGTTTGCAAATCTTCTTGTAATTCCATATCTAGTTAGATTTTGTTTTATAATTTTTGTTCGTAGTTCATTTTTTTCTTTCATTTACTGTAATTTACGTTTTTTAGTTAGATCTATTTTTTTTTTTAATTTTCGTTCATTTTCTGTAATTTATGTTTTAGTTAAATTTAGTTCAAGTTTTTCTGTAATTTATGTTTTTTAGTTAGATCTAGTTTGTTTTTTTTTTTTTGTAATTTTCGTTCATTTTCATTTTCAGTTCTGAAATTCCAAACCTTTGTCATTTTTTTCCTTTTTTTTTTTTAATTTTCGTTTGTTTTCATTGTTGAACTAGAATTGTGTATGCATTTTTTCAGGTATATATGTATTGTTATGGTATATATATGTATAAAAGATTTTTTTGTATACAGACTTTTTTTTTATATATATATATATTGTTATTTTAAAGTAAGCGTGATTGTGTGAGACATGAAAGTGGTTGCAGACCTGCACCTTTTTTTTGGACATAAATTCTTACAATCTGATGTGGTTTTAAGGTAAAATCGGATCAGTAAATGTGATTAACTGATCCGGTTTTACATATTAAAACCGCATCAGTAAATAATTTGCTGATCCAGTTTTGTACCGGATCAGTAAATAAATGGGATTTGCTGCGAGCCCACCTGATGCGAACAAAAACCGAATCAGCAATGGGCTTTTTTACATTAGTGATAATTACTTGAGTTGGGCTGGTCCTGTCCGGTTCATGGGCTGAGTTGAGATGATTTTGAGGACCAAGTTGGACAGTTATAGTAGCGGGCTTTCGTGGGTTATGCTCAAAAAAACTTACCCACGGCCCACCAGCCAATTTCACGGTTCGAGCTAGGCTGGACCGGGCTTTTCGTGGGCTCAGCCCACATGGCCAAAAAGGCAGGTTGGGCTGAATTGGCCCGCACTGTTGGCCATCTCTAACACCATTTAATGGTGTTAGCATAATTGGGTTCAAATAATGATGGGGATGACGAAGAATGTGATCATAAGTGATGGAAAAGGCACGTACAATTGCACAAATTTCAGCAGAATTGATCCTTAAAGTTATTCAAAGTTACCAATTAAGTCGCTGGCCTTGGAATAACATAGCTTAGACACCTCCCAATAGTATATGAAGTAATCCCAATCCCATATTTACCTTGGTATATAAAGGTTACTTTTTGACTGTTAACATACTTTTTTTGGCGTGAATGAGCGACTAAGCACAATGATAACATACACGTTCCTTCTATATTTTGGGAATTATGGAAATTTTCCATGATTTTAATGGTGATTATAGAAAATTATGGAGATTAAAAGAGGATTAAATTTGAGTCTTGAATGGAGAGAGAAAATAACTGAGGACTGAAGAAGATGAACTGATGAAGCGTTTGGGAAATTGGGACTTGGGTCTGACAGCACATTACTTCCTCTTTCTTCCCTAGTTAGTTAACGCATCAAGCCCTTTTCCCATATTATTTGCCAGTGTTTTTTTTTACAGGCTGGGCCCCTTGTAGGTCTGGGACCTGGGTCATTGCCCCTCCAAACAAGGCTCAGGGCCGGGCTTGATTACACATTAACATATTATTAAAGTTACCATAGCATAAGATGACACTTTAACTTTATGTATATGTTGGAATTATCAGGAATAATTGATTAAGTAGTTTTTAACTAGGGGGGGGGGGGAGAGGTCAGAAATTACCAAAAAATTAATCGAAGGTGCAACTCAAAAATATGAACATTTACTTTAGAATTTGTGAAAATCAAGAGATTTGCAATAAAGCTACACACAAAAGCTTGAGCACAGTTTCATTGGACAAATCTAATGATCAAGTCAGCAACAGAAGTGGGTTTTTCTACATGTGGAATATGGCCACAATCTGGTATTTGACGCAAAGTTGCATCCTGCAGCTCGCTGTGCAACTTCTGCAAAGTTTTCACGAAAAGTTTCAGTATTATAATCAAATTTGGTTACATGGCTTAAGATAAAACAATCAATAATTTAATTCATATTATGCTGCGACGATAAAACCCGAAGGCCAAAGGCATAGTAGAAGTTCAAGTAGTTGAACAAGAATCAACTGATGAGGATATTGTTTGAAATTTATGTAATAGAATCTAAATATAAATCATCTCGAGACAATTTCCAAGTATAGCATCTCAGATCATCAAGAATCCAAGCCACCTGATGCAGCTCCAACTCTTGGTATAACAAACTTGTCCAGCTCAGCAAGTTAGTTACAAGCTCAGCAAGTTAGTTAGAATTCTGTTAGAATTTTGTTAGCTCTCTCTCTACTTTCTGTTAAATGTATCTCTCCCTCTCTACTTTCTGCTAGTATAAATACAGAATCTTTGATTGATCCTTGATATTGTAACAAAAAAAGAACAGTCTCACTTATGACGAAGCTGACTTCTACTGCAACTAATACTTCAGATATCAAGATTCAAGAAATGCTTACAAATGCGAGCTTGTAGCTGATGATCTGGTCATCCTCGCCCCATATAATTAGTGTCTGTTGCTTTACCTGTCAAAGCATGTTTAAGCAGAGATAATATCTTAGGGAGATAAGTTTCAAGCTCATATTTCGTTGATAATATAAAATAACAGTAAGACTTCGTTTGGTTGGAAACTTGGAATAGAAATTGCTTTTCCACAATTCCATGAGGCATGAAATCATCTTCCAACCGAAAACATGAATGTAAAATTAGTTTGTCTTTGTTTGGTTTCTCACGAGCAAAGTTAAACGAGGAGGAAAAATGAAGAGGTTGGTTCCTTACTAACTGATGATTAATGTAACTAGCATGATTACTACGCAGCATATACGATGCAAGATTACATCAGAAAATTATCAATCCTGTCTAAAATGAATTAATTCAAAGTTTTTAGTTCACTTCTAATTTCAGATATATCATGTAGAAGAGCAATCTTAGATGTAAGCTTAAAATTTACACCACTACATAATTACATCCCACCAGTTTCAAAACACCTCTTAACTTCATGGAAACGATTCCTCCAAAATTATTGTTTGATTACTCATGTTCTAGAGACTAAGACACCTTGATGATGACAATGTTTATCCTACAGAAAATACACTCTTTACAGTCGTATATTGGCTATTACTTGCCTCAAATTCAAAGTTAGCAAGTCCAAATAGAAATGTTTATCCTCAGTGTCTTTGTTGAGTGGACTAATCTTATATGGAAATTTGCAGGGTACTTTAAAATGCAACATCCCTTCACGTTAAAATTTTTTCCATACTCAAGACTCGAACCTCGAGACCTTAATTAAGGAGTGAGAGTCTCTTAACCATTCATACTAACATATTGCTACATCTACGCACTGAGTAGATTACCCATTAGAAACAAACAATTAAAAAATAAATAATTCTGCTGAGTTGGATGTACAAGTACGTGTGAGAAATAATTGAGTTAACCTGATGTAGGTTAACCCTGGCATTCAATATATATAGCGTTTACAATACAACCTATAACTTAGTAAATTACCATTCTACCCTTTACATATAATAGTATACCTTTACATATAATATTATCCAATACACCCCCTCAATCTGTACACGGTGCAACAACGGATAGATTGGTACGATGTTTAGTAAACAACTCAGTAGATAGGCTTTTAGTAAAGATGTCTGCAACCTGAGACTGTGTAGGAACATGTCGAACAATAAGACCTCCCTTGGCAACCATTTCTCGAACAAAGAAATAGTCAACATCGATATGTTTGCTACGATCATGATGAACTGGATTAGCAGTGAGATAAGTAGCAGAGACATTGTCGCAATAGACAACCACAGGACGACAGAGAAAATGGCCAATGTTAGCAAGAAGTTACTTGAGCCAAATAGTTTCTGCAGCTGTGTAGGCAACTGCCCTGTATTCAGCTTCAGTGGAGGATTTGGAGACAATAGCAAGGTTTCTTTTTAGAACGTCAGGAAATAAGATTCTTCCCAAGAAAAACAGCATAACCAGTGGTAGAACGTCGTGTGTCAGGACATCCTGCCCAATCGGCATCATAATAGGCAATATTAACAGTAGGAGAACTGCTGCTATATAAATAAAGTCCATAATCCAGAGTGCCCTGCAGATATCTGAAAATTCTTTTCACAGCATGAAGGTGAGTAGTACGAGGAGCATGCATAAACTGGACACCATATTAACAGCATAAGCAATATCAGGACAGTCATAGTTAAGTACTGCAATGCACCAACCATACTACGATAATCTGTGGGATCAGCAAGAAGTTCTCCATCAAGCAGAGACAATGTTACTCTAGAGACAACAGGATGGTAACTGGTTTAACAGTATGAAGATGGAATTTACGAAGAAATCAGAAACATACTTATGTTGGACAAAAATAAACCAGAGGGAGTAGCACAACCTGCACACCTAAAAATAATGAAGATCCCCTAAATCCTTCATAGCAAATTGAGAAGAAAGAACATAATATGAATTTGGCAACAAGAGGAGGACTACTACCAGTAAGGACAATGTCATCAACATATAATAGAAGAATAATGAGATGACCACGATATTGAGAGTGAACATAGAAGTGTCACAACTGCTGCACTTGAAACCAATAGATAAAAGAAAGTTGTAAACCTGGAGAACCAAGCCTAGGAGCTTGTTTCAAACCATAAATGGACTTTCGAGACGACAAATATGAGTAGGTTTAGATGGATGAATAAAACCCGGAGGTTGACGCATATAAACCTCTTCATTAAGAAAACCATGAAGAAAAGCATTTTTGACATCTAACTGACGAATAGACCATTTAAGAGAAACATCAATAGTAAGAACCAAGCGAACAGTAGTAGGTTTAACAACAGGACTAAAGGTTTCAAAGTAATCATACCTGCCTGCTGGTGATTGCCAAAAACAACAAGTCTGGCTTTGAACCGCTCCACAGAACCATCAGAATGATATTTAATCTAGTAGACCCACTTACAACCAAGCAAATTCTTATCATAATTGCGAGTTACCAACTCCCATGTGTCATTGTTAATCAAAGCATTATATTCATCTAACATAGCTTGACGCCAACGTGAGTCTTTAGAAGCTTGTTTAAAATTAGTAGGTTCAGACTCAGTTATATATCAGTTTTTAAGTTCATGAATATTTTAGGCTTTGACACACCAACTTTGAGACGCGTAACCATCGGATGATGGTTAGCTACGGATAACGAGGGAGGAGGGGTGACAAGGGGGACGCAAGACTAGGCGACACGGGCTGGGGAGAAGACTCACACGGGTGGGTGGGCGTGGCGGACGAACCATCGTGCGCTGGCGAGATTGTCGAAGCAGTGTGCGCTGGCGAGGCTGCTGAAGCAGATTGTGATGGCGTGGCAGTGCGCTGGGCAGACCGGGGCGAGGGACTGGGCAGGCCATCGTCCGAAGACACAGCACGAGTCCCACGAGACGTTGCGCGCACAGCAGCCGAGACAGGAGAACAACCAAGCGCGACGCAGACGAGAGAAAAGGCTGGAGAGGGACGGATGACACTGGTCGAGACACAGAACCCAAGGGACGGGCAACGTTAGTAACAGGCTAGTCAGCAGACAAGACACTAGGAGACGTGTAAGGCTCAGGAGACGCAGGACCAACCAAAGCACGATATGGAAATTTATGTTCATGAAAAAGAACATGACGACTAGTGTAGACTTTCTTGGTAGTAGGATCAAAACACCGATACACTTTATATTCCAATGCATATCCAATAAAAACACAAGTTTTAGATTTAGGTTGCAGTTTGTGATTTTTAGAGTTCAGAAACAAAGGAAAGCATTCACATCCAAATGTTTTCAAAAATTGATAGGTAGGAGGACGATGAAATAATTTTTCAAAAGGAGAAACACCCTCTAAAACCGAGCTGGGTAATCGATTGATAGTGTAAGTGGCAGTATATGAGGCATCAACCCAAAATTCCGCAGGAAAGTCAGAATGAATAATCATAATACGAGCCATTTCAATGATATGACGATGTTTGCATTCTGCAACACCCTGTTTCTTTTTATTGGATATGCATTGGAATATAAAGGGTATCGATGTTTTGATCCTACTACCAAGAAAGTCTACACCGGGAAGGTAGCCATGGAGGCTGAAGGGGCAGCGGAAGAAGAAGGCCCAAGATCCATGACGTGAAGAGAAAAAAAACGTGCGATGGAAAAAAAATTTAGGGGTTTGTTTTTTTTTTTCTTTTCTTTTCTTTAGGAAAATCTAAGTTGTGATACCATGTACAAGTGTGAGAAATAATTGTGTTAACCTGATGTAGGTTAACCCTGGCATTCAATATATATATAGTGTTTACAATACAGACCTATGACTTAGTAAATTACCATTCTACCCTTTACATATAATAGTATCCCTTTACATATAATATTATCCAATATTGGACTCCACTTATTATTAATGTCTATCTCTAGCGGATAGATTACCTAGTGGATAGAGAAAGTTTTTCCCTTCATACTAACCCCAATTGAGAACTTCATAAGTACTAGGAGACTAGGAGTGAGATGACTTAGATGAGGGCTGATGAGTGACTGAGTGAGGACATAAAATAGTCAATTGTCGCAGTGTCACACAAGAGCTTTTTTCGAAACTGAGCACGGGAAAACCTTATAATTTATAAATGACTACCACTGTAGTGACAGTACACTATGACTATGAGTATGACTAGGCTAATATTTAGCCTGTTGTTTAGAATTTATTTAAGAGGTCACGATGCTCAAAAAAAAATATATACTTAAGAGGTCATGACTTTGTAATGCCACTAGTAGTAATTTAGTCCGGCAATATTTTGAGTCAGTTACAGTTAGAAATATATTAGGGAAATGTTTAGCGGTAGCTTTCATTTTGGCTTTTAATTATTGGTAGCCAAAAAAAGTTTGATTATTATCATAATTAACCTTGAAGTTTTGGCTATACTTGAAAATATCGCATTAACAATTATTTTCTGCCATAATTATTAAGAAGATTGTTTTCCTCGTAATTAAGGTCTCTAGTATCTAAAATAACATAAATTGTCCAGGACAAACTTTCTTTTATTCATATCTATACAAATATATTAAAAGGCGTGCGAAAACAAGGTATTATGCCATGTGGCGCGCTCCCTAGGGAGTTTTAGTTCGTATAATCTATGTACAATAAAAAAAATTAAGAAATTGCTTAGTATAGGATTTGATCCCAAGACCTCAAGTACATATACTAAAGTTCTAACCACTAGGCTAAGTTGTATTTAGTGTTATTATTATAAAGTATTATATTAATAAATAAATTTTTTTATTACCCGGGGCATAGCACGGGCCTAATAACTAGTTTTTTCTAAAATCGAGTGAAATAACTTTTTTTTATTAAGACACGAATGCAAAATAGATTCTACAAAGGAAACTCGGATCATCCTACCTTATGGAACCATACTTAATTAAAAACAACTCTTTCAACAATTGTTTTCAACGAAAAATCCTTGTTAATGTGACTTTTCATGTATAGCCAAACCTCAAGGCTATTTCTAATAATCAAAGTTTTAATGATTAAAATCTAAAGTTGAAGGCCACCACTGAGAATTTCTCAATATATTATTATTTTATAAATTTTGTAATTGATTTTATTAACTTTCGTAATATTATGTCTAGTACGAAATTGGAAAATGAACATTATGACATTATAAGTTGTTACAAAAACTTCTAAGGATTGGGGGTAAAATAGCAATTTCAATGAAATTAGGGTAAGAGAATGTTATTACTTACTAATAAAAGTGTTAGAGATCAAAAAACTTGTCTATGTCTTTATAATTACATATAATTATAAGAGTCTATTAAGTTTTACTTTGAAACATTAAACATTGAAATTATTGTGGATTAGTAGTACAGTTAAACTCTCACATTTTATTTCAAAGGTCATGCATGTGAATCCTAGTAATTATAACTACACATTGTTAATATTTTTAAATGAGATTATATAGATGTGAGTTAGAAGTTTGAGAAAAGAGCCACGTGGCACCGTTCTTTTGATAGAAACGTCTTCTAATATATTTGTGTAGATGTTATCACACAACAACAATGTAAGGCTTTATCGTCCGGCAAAATCGGACGGTAAAAACACGGAGACGGTCCCTAACAAAATTAACGGACGCAAAACGGCTAATGCAAAAACCCTGGTCGCTAATTCGGTGTTTAGCGTCCGCAAGACGGACGCAAAAGTTTAGCGTCCGCAAGACGGACGCAAAAGTTTAGCGTCCGATTTTTTGAAAGTAACGTCTGCTCCTGCAACAGACGCCAAGTAGCGTCCGATTTAGGGGCGGACGCTAATTAGCGCCAGGTTAGCCGGACGTTAATTAGTGTCCGCCACAAAATCGGACGCTACTTGGCGTCTGTTTCAGCGGACGCTACCTTTAGAAACCAGTCGCTAATTGCTCGACCTCTTGCATGGTTCGAATGTCTTTTAGCGGACGTTAACTTCATAGGCGGACGTAAATTTCCTTTTTTTTTTTAACACAAAGCTAATTGTATTTGAATAGTTTTTAACTTGTATCGTTTTCCAACAAAATATATACTCAAGCTGTCCGCTAATCCGAATTCTGCACTAATGACCTGTTTGCATTAAATATAAATTCATAAATACACTAATATAAATTCATACATACATAAACATAAGTTAACGATTTTAACTAAATTATATGTAGGATCCTAAGTCGCACACGCATCACCACCGCCGGTGGGGGGGTCTCGAGGCCCGGGAGAGGGAATGAACCACCACACTGGCTCATCATCTGGCTGTATGTCTCCATAGTCGCCCTCATCTGCTCCAGGTACTCATCATACACCCTGCGATCCTCCTCTCTCTCCTTTTGCCTGGCGATGCGTTCCTCTTCTATCACCTTCTGCATCCGCTCACGTTCTCTTTGCATCTCGGCTCTCTCTTCCTCGAACTTCGCAGACAACTGAGAAAACATGGAAGATGCAACTGGAGGACGAACTACCTCCTCCCCTCGAAGACCTCTCAAAATAGAGGTCTGCACTCGTCCCCAAACCAGGAACCCACCCTTTCTTTCTGCCACCAACAGTCTCAAAGAAAAATCTGGTTCGGGGCCTTGGTTTCACCTCTTTCTTCACATTGAGCAAGAGTTTTGTCATAACTTTCCTGCAAGAATGGATTAAGCAAGTTTAAGACACTTAGCCAATAAAATGAGAAAACTAAGCCATTTCGAGCCCTTTTTTGGGTTTCATGTTCCTATAACCTCTACCGTATTTCAAGTTCTAATGGCTCATGCAAGTCCTAGAATACTCATTTAAACTTTCTACTACTTGGTTGTATGATTCTAAGCAAGTTTAATACACTTAGCCAATGAAAATGATAGAAACTAAGCCATTTCGAGCCCTTTTTTGGGTTTCATGTTCCTATAATCCTACCTCTATGCCTATTTCAAGTTCTAATGGCTTATGCAAGTCCTAAAATACTCATTTAAACTTTCTACTACTTGGTTGTATGATTCTAAGCAAGTTTAAGACACTTAGCCAATAAAATGAGAAAACTAAGCCATTTCGAGCCCTTTTTTGGGTTTCATGTTCCTATAATCCTACCTCTATGCCTATTTCAAGTTCTAATGGCTCATGCAAGTCCTAAAATACTCATTTAAACTTTCTACTACTTGTATGATTCTAAGCAAGTTTAAGACACTTAGCCAATGAAAATGAGAAAAACTAAGCCATTTCGAGCCTTTTTTGGGTTTCATGTTCCTATAATCCTACCTCTATGCCTATTTCAAGTTCTAATGGCTCATGCAAGTCCTAAATACTCATTTAAACTTTCTACTACTTGGTTGTATGATTCTAAGCAAGTTTAATACACTTAGCCAATGAAAATGAAGAAACTAAGCCATTTCGAGCCCTTTTTTGGGTTTCATGTTCCTATAATCCTACCTCTATGCCTATTTCAAGTTCTAATGGCTCATGCAAGTCCTAAATACTCATTTAAACTTTCTACTACTTGGTTGTATGATTCTAAGCAAATACACTTAGCCAATGAAAATGATAGAAACTAAGCCATTTCGAGCCCTTTTTTGGGTTTCATGTTCCTATAATCCTACTCTATGCCTACTCAAGTTCTAATGGCTCATGCAAGTCCTAAAATACTCATTTAAACTTTCTACTACATGGTTGTATGATTCTAAGCAAGTTTAACACACTTAGCCAATGGAAATGAGAAAAACTAAGCCATTTCGAGCCTTTTTTGGGTTTCATAATCACTTAAGATGCCACTGTTTGCAAGTACGTAAAGATGTGCTCGATCGTACTCCTTGTCTTGCAACCATCGCAAACGTCCATCTGTTCCCGGTCGACCGCAATCTTCCCTGAACAACTCGGGGACACCAAGACCATGTGTGCTAGCAACATCAGGATTGACATTTCTTCCTAAGTCCCTTGATTTTGTGTCAACCCCGGGCTGAAAGTAGTTGGAGCAGAAGTTCGTTGTCTCCTCAGTTAGGTAGGCATTGCATATTGAACCTTCAACACGTGCTTTGTTTCCCACTTTACGTTTTAAGTGGTTAAGCAACCTGTCAGTATGGTGAGGATTAGCACTTTATGTATGAACTCAGTATTATATGACACTTAAAACAAATCCAGTTACCTTTCGAAAGGGTACATCCACCTATACTGGACGAGGCCACCAACTTTTGCTTCTTAAGGCAAGTGAACCGGCAAGTGCTCCATTGAATTAAAAAATGATGGAGGAAAGATTTTTTCCAACTTGCATAAGATCTCAGCGATGTTGTTCTCAAGCGCTTCATCTCACTGACTTTTATTGTGGACGCACACAAGTCTCGAAAGAATTGACTTATTTCGGTTATCGCCTTCCAAACATGCAAAGGAAGCAATTCTTTTAGACCAACCGACAACAACCTCTCCATGAATACATGACAGTCATGACTCTTCAATCCTTGCAATTTACTAGAACTAAGATCCACGCATCTACTCAAGTTCGATGCAAAGCCATCTGGAAACTTCAAGTCACGTACCCACTCACAAATACCTTTTTCTGAGCTTGTCGAGTGTGTAAGGTGCTTTAGGTTCAAATTCCCCACACCATCATCAACAAGCTCCAGTTCCCGACGTTTGCAAACACGTGCCATGTCCTTTCTTGCACTAAGGGTGTCTGAAGTTTGACCCTTCACATCCATCACAGTGTTAATGAGTTGGTCGAAAAAATTCTTCTCAACATGCATGACATCTAAGTTGTGACGGATAATAAATCTTTCCAATATGGAAGCTCCCACAGAATATTTGTTTCAACCAACCTTTTTTATCCTTCTTCAATCGGTTCAGCGCCGGGACCATCAGTTGCTTTAGGTAAGTCTTCACGCACTGCCACAGTTCCTCTCCAGCATTATGTGAGGAGCTACGCCATTCTCAACCTATTCTTACAAAAAGCAGTTTATTCTTTCGAAATGGGTGGTCAGAATGAAGAAATTGTCGATGACAATCGAACCATGTCACTTTACCCCCATGTTCAAGCCAGAATGCCTTATTTATCCATGCAATAAGGGCATGCCTTCTTTCCAGCAGTAGACCATCCGGACAACATACCATACGCAGGAAAGTCACTAATTGTCCAAAGCAGCGCTGCTCGAAGGTTGAAATTTTGCTTCCTTGAAACATCATAGGTCATGCCCCAATATGCCACAACTGCTTCAATTCTTCAACTAGAGGTTGCATAAACACATCCAAGTTTGCTTTGGGATTTTTAGGCCCGAACGAGCAAAGAAAGAAACATGAATGGTTTCTTCATGCACATGGATGGAGGCAAATTGTATGGTGTGAGGATAACTGGCCAGCATGAATATTGCCCTCCGAACTTACCATATGGAGAAAATCCGTCGGTGCACAGCCCGAGTCTAACATTTCGAGCCTCAGCAGCGAAATCGGGAAAGGTTCTATCAAAGTGTTTCCATGCTTCACTGTCACTTGGATGTGCTAAGGTACCTTGCATTCGAGGATTGTCGGCATGCCATGTCATTTCCTGAGAGATGTTCTTAGTTGCAAACAACCTCTGCAACCTCGGTGTGATTGGAAAGTAGATTAACACTTTTGTCGGAATAAGCTTGCCCTTAGAAGTTTTCTTGTACCGATCACTACCGCATACACTACATTTATCTAAGTGAGCATCGCCCTTCCAAAACAACATACAACCTTTAGGACATGCATGTATCCTCTCATGAGCAAGCTCCAAACCCTTCAGAACTTTCTTTGTCTCATAGAAAGTTTTTCCCATGTTTTGTTTTGGGGTATCACCTCATTCAGTAAACTAAGAAACCCATCAACACACCTGTGTGGTAGGTTATACTCACACTTCAAACTTATGATTCTAGAAGCCATCTCCAGCACGGACATCTTGCTCCCTTCATACAAGGGATTCTCGGCCGCCTTGAGAAGGTCGAAAAACTTCTTTGCTTCACCATTCGGTTCTTCTTCAACTGAGTTTGAACCGGCAAGCATAGCATGATCTTCAGTATTCCGTAAAGCATCCACAACCATATCCATATACGGATTTGACTGAGCACAAGATGAGGAGGACCCCATAGCACGTTCACCATGACATAACCAGTCAAAGTAATTCGGTTTAAAACCCTTACTGTACAAATGTACTTTGACCGTGTCCACATCCAAATAACGCAAGTTATTACACCTCATGCATGGACATTTTATCTTATCACCGTCATTTAAATGAGGATGTTGTAAACAAAACTCAATGAACTTATCAACTCCTTTCACATACACAGTTCTAAGGGCACGCCCATCAATTCTGTTATACATCCAGCTACGTTCCTTCCTTTTCATAATTTAAAACTCTACATACAACTAGAAAATATCAATTCACTATATTCACTACTTGTTAATAAGAGTACGTAAGATATGTATTTAATTATCAACAACAACAACACTTAACATGTTCAATTATCAACAACAAATTCACTTAACAACAACAAATTCACTAAACAACAACAACGTAACTACTACAAAAAAGGGCAAACATAACACTCCTAAATTAACTCTTATTTAAGCAAATGTTATGTAAAGTCTAAATTTAACGTTTTAACCGTGTAACTGTTATCTTAGGTTGTATTGATAATATATCACTTAACACTTACCTTGATGTGTGTTATCTTTGCTATGAAATTATTATGTGATGCTTTAATTTTTTTTTTAAGAATAATAAAAAATGTTATCTTTGTTTTATTATTAATAATAATAAATTTATCAAAATAATTAAATTGAAAAAAAAACTGTCATGGCTAGAAATTAGGAGCACTTACTACGTATATTTAAATTATTCGCAATACCTGCCGTTTTCAAGTTCTCAATCAATGTGTAAACCCTTTTTCTTCCAATATCAATATCAACGAGTATTGCAGTTTTACTTCCCCTTTTAGTTTCCACCCAGGTTCCTCTCACGGGTGCAACTTCCGGTTCCCCCTCACGGTTGCTACCTTTGGTTCTTGTCAAGGTTGCTACATAAGCCCATGGATTCCATTTTCGCTAATGTCGTTCAAGCTCCCGAAGACCCCATTATAGGAGTAATTTAATTTCTATACTCTATTTATTATTCTATTATCGATTTCGCTTGCTGATCATCTGAATTTGTTTTTTTTTTCGTTTGATTTGTTTGTTAATATGATTGATCAAATTTATTTTAATATGAGATGATTAATTATGATGAATTGTTCTGAAACATTAGGTCACTATTGCTTATAACAAGGATCCTAGTCATGTACAGTTGAATTTAGGAGTTGGTGCTTATCGAACACAAGTGCGTTTCTTTTACAGTTTCATTAATTTATTTTAATTGTATTTTTGTATGATTTTTCGGAAATTTATTTGAAGTTCTGATTATTATAGATGATAGGAAGGAAAACCTCTTGTGTTCAATGTTGTTAGAAAAGCTGAGCAAAAATTGTTAATGATCCGTAATAAGTGTTGTTGTAATTAGGTGATTATTTGGATTTCGGTACCACATTTGATTGTTGTGTGTTTATTTGTGAGAATTGATTCATTTGTGGTCCAAGATCAAATAAAGATGATTCCTCTTCTTTGACGTCCTCATCAAAAACTAGAAGAACACCAGGGGCAGCCCATCTGGAAGGTGCAAACCGGTCCGCCTGGATATATGACTGAAGCCCCTTTTCCAGTGCATGGTGGTATAAGACCATATTGCTTACCATTTTTTGTCTCATTCGTGTGAGCTGACCCTCGTGTTTTTGGGGATATTTGAGAAAAAGAAATCTACTCACAACCCATTTCAAATAAGCATCTCCCAGGAGCTCGGCTTTTTCATAGCAAAATGGTTGCAGTCAAAGCTTCCAGAATCTGTGAATTCGCAAACTGGTTAAATGGATACACATAATAATCAATTTTGAGTGAATCGTACCAGTAAAAAGGAAATGAGTGAAAGAAGCCTGAGAAAGGGATGACCTTAGAAGCAGGGACATGATGGTTGATTATATTCTTAAGTTCAATCGCAAGTAACATGCTTTCAACCCGTCTCATTATTGACGGCAGTCTTTGGGCACCTCGAACCAGCTCTCCAGGAAGCGGGTGTACAAAACACAATTCAGTAGGTGAACCTTTTGAACTTTTTTTTGTTGATTGTTGTAGTTTTATTTGATTTTTGTAGCATCTGTCATTGAGCTAACAAAGAAGAGTTACCACTTACCACAACATAAGTGCAGAAGGTACATCAAGTCTAAGAAACCAGACTTAAACACCATTAACCAACAAACAAGTATATGCAGCAGAGTTGTAAATCAAGTAGTAAGCATCACGGGAACAACATTGTTTTGAGCTTGAAGAAATCCAATGTGAGATTGAAGGAGACCATATGCAAATATGCTAGGAATCATGTAATGAGCATAGATTCCTGCTTCAGCTGAGATTTCAGGATCTTGTCCTAAAAATGCAAGAATTTGACCTGTATTTTCCCATATAAAGGCAAGGGGAATGCTGATGCAGATGAGAACTACCATTACTCGTTGCTTGTGTATGCCTAGCATGTGGTACTGCTTTGCTCCGTAGGATAGACCACAAAATGTGTCCAAAGCATTTCCCATTCCTTTCTATCAATCGCAGGTGTTAGTTTTTAGTCATCTTACAGTTTACATCAACATAAAAAAGAACAGGCATTCCCATAACAAGAAAAAGAAAAAAAAGGAACATGCACAACAACTTTCCAATAAAGAGACTAGTCGGATTGATGTCTGATTTGTTGCGTGTTTTTTAAATCTGGGTATTGTTGGTTAATTGTTCTGATTGCTTTTCCTACCTATTCAAACCACTATCATATTTGTTTCCTTTCAAATTCGGATCGTCTGGTGAGGTGTTGCAGCAATTTGAAGTATTATAGAAGCTAGGTCCTAGGCATATAACTGACGAGGATTTCTGTCCCTTGTGCAATGAACCCGAAATTATAATGTAATTTTAGTGCCTTGTTTCAATGCCCCAACATGCATGGAGTTTGGTAGAAACTAGAACAGTTTATAATTGATGCCTTCGCATATTCTCCTTCTACTGCACTCTTTGAGGTGATCTGTTTTCATCAGCTTCCTTATTTAAAATAGGCCTGTGGCTATGAATGCGAATGTGATATTCATTTATTTATATTCGCAGGTTTTACTAGAAGAAGAATTTGCTCCTGTAAAAAACGCAAATGGGGCTAATTTTGACACACCTGATAATGCGAGGCTGCTTGTTCTTCGCCTTCATGCTCGATGGGTGATTGCTGCTGGTGGCTTCCTAACCCATTTTGTGCCTTTATATGGTAAGTGTACCTATATCTATATCTTTAAAAAATCAAAAATTCCTCGAAATGATGATGCTAGAGGAGAAAAGCTTCTCATTTCATTGGTTTGAAAACTACCTCTCCCAATATCATCCATGTAAAGTGGTCTGTATTCTTTCTTGGGTAAGTGTGGAGTCGCTAATTTAAAGCTACCGATATTGGGCTTCAAACCATTGGAAATATGGATACCAGATTATCTTTCTTTGACTAGTCGATAGACCTCCAGACACACCATAAATTTTCCCTCTTCAAATGTAGTTCAACACCAACAGGTGGTCATTCACTTCTTCCAGATTAATATGAGATATACCAGTCATCCATTATAATAATTCGTCTACTTCCTAGTAACTGAGTTAGAACTTTAGAGTAAGATTCGTGAAGTTCTGAGCGCAACAATGTGATGGCATCAAATGTAAGCGAAAAATATAGTTTGTGTCACTCTAGAGAATGTAATTACATATTACTATTATCCACTCTTGCATCCAGAAGACACATTCCGACTGTAAAGATTTTTTAAAAGCAAGAGATATGTTCCTGCCAGCACTTATATGTATGAGTAACGATGGTATGAGATTTTTGGAGGACTGGCATATCAAAGCACAAATCTAACAAGCTGGTAGCTTTATCTTACCTAGGAGGTGAAAGAATACATATATAGCAATGTAAATAGAGGTACAATAAAAAGTAAGAAATATGTTTATACCTTGTTTAATACTAGAGAATTTTCATAGCTGCTTAGATATCCTGTTCTATTGCTATGATCAACAACGCCGGGCCAGTTCAAAAAATTGGGATAGTCATTCTGTTCAGGCAAGGTCCTCAATGGTCAAGGCAAAGGAAATGTAGCACTTGACTGGCCCAATAGATAAGTTTGTTTATCACTGTGAAAGCAAAAGTTTGTCATTCTGGTCATGTCAGAAATGCAGATACCCAAAATTCTTTTTTCGCTTCAAAGGCCTAAGTCCAAATGTATCATCATTATAATGTACCAACAAATGCTATATACTACATACTTGCATTTGTTTCCTTTTAATTTGTGCATGATTAATTATAAAGTTTAATTACTTTTCAAGTTTTTATATATGAATACTTATTTTGTAGTTACCTTTATTGTAGTATCAAGGCATAGCTCCAACCTATTCTCAGGAGAAAATTGATTAACTCAAGGAGTTGTGGAGTACATACGTCGGAGATCAACACGAAGCACAAATGATGAATGAGTTCCAACTTTCCACCTAATATTTTTTTTTACCTTAATCCATTTTTGGACATAAGTTATATTTTTGGATTTGGATATTGATATCATGTGGATGTGGCTATAGGCTAGATTTAATCTTGTGTACGATTTAGATCAATATTGATATGTATATATAGTAGTTTTTTTTAGAAGTATAGAATTATGAATATTAGTTGAATTATTTTGTGATATAAAGAATCTTGGAAGTTTGGAATATATATTCAATTTATTGGTTGTAAGATTTTATGGGTTGAGTATTAATCATACAACAGATACAGGTATTGTACTGTCGTGTAAAAAAAAGGAATTGTATTGTACGATATTATTGTGCTACGTGCTGCAACGCCTATTGCCAATATATGCGTGAAATGATAATTTGATTTTTTTTTTTTTTTTGAAAAATATCATAGATAACAGTTATAGGTAATATATGTTATATATATTATAGGAAAACATAACAGTTATCTAAGATAAGTGTTAAATTTTCCTTCTTTTAATTTGTCATATAAATTGCAAAGATAACACTTATTTACAAAATGTGCTATCTAGTGGCATAACGTGTATTATAAATGACTGTTATGTTTTCTCTGGCAAACATAACACTTTCGTCAGGTGTTATGTTTACTTTACATTACATTGACTTGGATAACACCTCAAAACTGTTATGTAAAGCCTTATTTAACAGTTATGTTTGCCCTTTTTTGTAGTAGTGTATATAACAACAATACAATTAAAAACAATAACAACAAATTCACTAAACAACAACAACAATACAATTAAAAACAACAAATTCACTAAACAACAACAACAATACAATTAAAAACAACAACAATCATCACACACAACAACAACTATCAACAACAACTATGAACAACAACTATACATTAAAAAATACCAAAAGCTCCAATTAACAACAAGAAATTCAAGCCATAAATCAACTAAAGTATAAATTCATACCTCAAACTACTGTAGATAAGGAAGAAAAGGCGGCGGCGGCGGGGAGGCGGGGCGGCGGTGCGGCGCTTCAACCGTAGAAGAGAGAGAAACCGCGGCCTTTTGTTGGTGTGAAGAGAGAGAATGCAGCGGCGAGTACGGCGGCGTCGCGTCTCCGGCAGCAGCGCGAGTCCGGTGGGAGTGTCCGGCGACAAGGAGGGAGGGAGTGATTCGCCGGCGACAAGGAGAGAGGGAGTTAGGTTTCATAGTTTCGATTTCGTGAAGGTGTGTGTGGTCGAAGTGCTGGGAATGGTCGAAGGGTGGTTGGTATATCCGCCAAATTAGCGTCCGCCAGGTGAGGATTAGCGTCCGTCTGACGGACGCTAAGTTGCGTCTGGCCTAAAAGCGGACGCTAAAGTCCAAATGCAGACGCTAAGTTCCGTCTGTTTTCGAAACGGACGCTACATCGGACGGTACATAGCTTCGGATACTTAATCGTACGGTAATTCGACGTTTACCGTCTGTTTTTCAGACGGACGCTAAACACAGACGCAAAATACGCGGATTCTTGTTGTGTCATAAACCATGACTTGTTCTTAAATACAAAAAAAATGAATTTACAAATATTTTTCCTTAGTGAGATTTGAAAAGTATGTTTAAGGCTCAAGTTTGAACCTATTTTTACTTGTAACCCTAAACTTGTAAAACATATATAGTTTATTAGACAGTTCTAAAGAGTAGAGACAACGTTATCATCAAAAAGAAATTCTATCTAGATTCCATGTACTCAATTTCTTTTTTCCTTTAGAATTTTTTTATATTTATATATCCTTATGTATCTTTTTCTTGCACTTGGAGTAGCAAAAAAAAAAAAAAAAGGAACTTGGAGGCCGGTAGGGTTATTGTAGGGCTAATAATTCGGTCAAGTTGACCCGTATACATAAACGGTTCAACACTCCCAAACCGACCCACTTTGCTAAACCAAGTTAAAAATTCCAACCTATAGCTAACTTATTTATAATTGAGTTGACTTGAACCCGACCTGTTTAACCTGAAATTTTTTATTTCAATTTTTTTTTTTTTTTGACATCAAGGAAATTTGCATTAATGAAAATTGGGAATACAACCTAATGGTAATACAACCAAACTAAACAGAAACAAGAAACAACAGACATTATGGAAACTACAAAAACGCGGAAAAACAAGTTAACATAAACACTAACTAATAAAAATCCAGTCCGAAGAACGTTTGTCTTGTGCGATGGGGAGTGAAGGTGGATGTGAGAGAAAATCTGTTGAAAGACACAACTCTGACGATCTTCACAGAGAGATTGCCGTACAACTGCTAGTAGATCCTGTCCACTAGGCACGAAATCCCAAGGTCCTTGATGAGCCTCCTGGGATTCTCCTGATTTGCTGAACAAAGAAGTCACTTTCGAGAGTGACTTCGGACCCTGCTGCGAGGGTCTTCGAAAATCAGTCACATTAGACTGAAACCCGAAAAACGAGGTGGAGGTCTTCACCTACCACAAATCAAGTTGGGGGGCCTCCCACAAGATGCGTTTTTGAGGTGTGATGACACATGAAGTCATCACGAGTATTTGGGGCGAGTTAGATTGATGAACTACGCCCCACTGACGGATCCTAAGATCCAAAGTGACAAACCCAAATCCAGAAGATCGACAAACAACAAATCTTAAACAAACAACCATGAAGATAATGAAAACATTAACGACCACCCGACACATAGAGCCACGCCGGCAAACAACACCGGCAAGAACCTGCAGCACACGCTTCCTTGGCACACTAAATACACTGACGCCAACTAACACTAGCAGGGGACGGACGGGGAGGGACACGCGACTACACTTAAACCTAACCAGGGGGACAAGGGGAAACTTAGACTAACCACCTTAAGAGGGGGGGATCGGGGAGGGGAGACTCCTGACCAAGGAAGTTGGGTGTTAAGCGCCACACAGCGGATCCCAAACGGGGGTGGGATAAAGAACAGACCACAAACAGGGGTAAACAGGGGAGGGGAACACATCAAACAGGGGAGAGGGTGGACTCGCACAGACTCGGGGAACAACTAAGGACAGGGGAAGACCGACGCACTAAAGATGTGGGTGGTGCGAAACTGGGGAGGGGGACGCACCGACGAGCAACAAAAGGCGACGAAGAGAAAAAAAGCGATGAAAACAGAAAAAACCAAAAACGAACAAACAAATCGAACGCACCGGCAACCCGATCCACGGAGGGGGGAACACAATTCCCGGAGGGACCGACGCAAAACAGGGGGGAGAAACGAAGAGGGAGGCGCAGGTGAGGGAAAGGAGCGAACAGTGGTGGAGAGAACGGGCGCAAACAGAGGGCTAGGAGAGAAACTAACTACCTAAACTAACAGCAGGGGGCTCGCCGGCGACCGAGGAGCGGCGCGGCGCTCAGACCGGCCTCCGGCGAGCCTGTGCGGCGGGGTTGTGTTTTGTGTTTTTTTAGGTTAGGGTTTGAGAGAGTCTAGAGAGAGAACGTCTCCATTATTATTTAAAATTTGTTTATGTGAAAAACGGGTTAAGCATTTCTATGTTTTGCTTTGACTTAATTTTTGCAATTCCTTCACTTAATCACTTCATATCAGCTTGACTTTTGCTTGGATTGCGCAAATTTCATATATTGTTCATAATATTTGTAATATCTTCTTTTTTTCCGAATTTCTGCTTGACTTGTGCAAATTCATTCCAATTTCATTTTTTGAACGTTAATTTCTAATTGAACGAATTCCTTTCTCATATTCTTTGATTCAACAAAAATTTATGATTTTAACAAGATGTTGAAGAAGTACATTAAGTGAGAATTTAAAATATAAACCAGCAATCCATAGCTTCTTCGAAGAACGAAGATAGATGAAATATAAATAAGAGATGAGAGAGAAAGGAGAGGTGAATTAGTGAAGTAGCCATGCGTGAGAAAAAAAATGAAAGTTTGTTTTAGGGTTTGTCTTTTGTAAACATTGCATTGGGCTTGGCACAAAATTTTTAAAACAAAGGAAAAGCCTAATGACTAAAGTCTAAATATACATTCTAGGATTAAATGGGTTAGGCGGTTTGCTTTCATTTTGAAAATTTAAACTTGAACCTAACCCATTTTGTTTTCAAATCGGTTTCACATCGACCCATTTACTTAAACATGTCCAGAATCTCAACACAAACCCACTTTTTTTGGTATATTTTGGGATGGATCTTATTGGATTGGGTTATCATTTGCTAACCCTAGGTTATTGATCCAATGATAAACCACTAGCGCTTTCCTTGTTGAACTCTGTGCACTAGTTTAGAATAACGTTAAACAAGAAAAAACTAATAAGTACTTACATGAAATTCGTGAAAGGTAGCCATAAGGTACGAAGGTCGAAGAGTGCTCAGATATGATTTCTTATCCTAATAGTCATCCCCCAAAATTATCCACTTCAATAGTAATATTTTACAATATAAGTCATTTCCCAAATAGATGTAAATATTGGGGCTTTTTAAAAAAAAAACTACTATAATAATTTGCTTTATAAGTTAATAAGTAAAAACCCTTTTGTTATTTGTAGATTAATGATATTTTGCGGTCAACGATCAGGCATAAAACTTTGTCTCTAAAGAAGAATAGAGCAAACAATTAGGTAGGGCCTGAGGTAATAATCAGTCACTTCAATTTCTTATCTCTATTATATAAGGGAAGGGGGAAGCCATGATGTCCCCATTTGAAGAGACTGTTTTACCCCCTTCTCTTTCTAAATTATAAACTAATTTCAACCAAAATCAGACTTCAAAAAAACTGTCAGAAATACATATGTAACAATCAATTAAAAGTCAACTGAAATCAATAAAATTGCATAATTCATGTTATACAAATCACTCAAATGAGAAAGCTTACAAAAACAAGAAAATTCAATTACAAACTATAAATGCATTAGCAATTACATACTCCATGCACAAGAACCATTTACAATTGCATACTCAAAAAAATTATCAGTACACTACAACGTCAATATATACAACTTACAAACTAAGAAAAACATACGATTTTGACGAGGAGATTCACATTTGTCCATTGGCGATCTGCGAACTTCTAAGAAAGGTACATAATTATTTTCAGTCTTGCAAGTTATTTCAAATTAGTTGAAAAAAAGAATAATTTTTGTATTCAAATTACATGAATAATTTAAGTCTGTACTATATGGTATAAATTTCGAAATAATTATTTGAAAAACTAGTACATGTTTGTAACAAAAAAGGCATCATAAAACATAAATCAATTTCGAGTACAGTAACAATGACACAAAAATCAAACTAAAAATGAAATTACACTAATTTGCCGAAACAAATGGTGAAATTGAAATTGATGAAAACGATTGATTTTACTGAATTTCTTATGAATAATTTAAAACCCAGAAAAAGGGCTAGAAGAAGTATGAATAATTAAAAATCAAGAAAAAGGAGTAGAAGAAATCTTAAAAAAACAAAGGAAAAGAAAAAGGAATAGTGGATGATTCAAGAACTCAAACCATAAATTTCTTAAAAAAACATCTTCATAAATAAAAGTTCAAATAAAATGTAACCAGATCTTTGAGAAATTTTATTGACAATTATATTTTCGGGATGAAACTAGAAATATAAAACGTAAAACATTACCTTCAAATTTGAGGCCCCCATTTAATTCGTCTACCAAATAAACTCCGATTTCAACCACGTTCCCACGAACGTTTTGAACATTACCACCCGATCGAAATGAAAAACTAAAAAGACCAACAACAACAGATGCCAAAATTACCCTAAAAATAAATGGAGTGTTGAGGAGTTAATTTTGACATCAGAATTGGCTTATTAATATAGTGAAGATAAGGAGCTGAGTCGTTCTAATTTTTTGAGGGAAGGAAAATATAAAGTTGTAGGTGGTAAGATGAAAATGTGGAAGATTGGATAAAAGGGAGATACATCAGTCATATGGGTATATGAGACGAATAGTATATGGTAGGTGGAATTGATAGTCATATGGCTAGGTGGATAAAATTATGTGAGTTTGTTACTTGTATACAGGTGGCTTTGTTGCTATTGGCTATATTTTTTTTTTTGGCTATTTACAAACAACTAACGTTAATCATACTCAGTTAGCTATAAGTGAAACAACAATATTACATAAAATCATAAAAACAAATTATATTTATCTTGGCTCCTCTGTACGTGATTTGGCATGAACCTCGATCCATATCAATCTTGATTAGCAGTATTTATCTCCTCTTTACATGATTTTATTTCGATATTCAGTAACAGTTATGCCCAAAAATACCATCGCACGCATCGTGTGCATAAAAAACTAGTATTCCTTTATGAGTAGTCTAAACATAATTTTCATGTTTACCTAAATGAAAATTTCATAGCAACCATTAATAAGTAAGGATCCTACCATTACCTCTTTTACCTCTGTCTCACTCTTATACACATCCCTTCTCTTAAGTCTCAACTATTAAACAATCAACTCTTTGTTTTTTCCTTGTTCTTTTTCCTTGTATTGTAAGTATTGTACTCCATTCGTTTTCATTTAATTTAGATAATCAAGTTTCTTTACACGACCAAAACAGGTTACACTTTATAAGAGTGTCTCCTTAGCTATTGTTTCATTATTTTCGATAAAGGTGTGGCATATAATGGTGGACTGAGAAATAATAAAAATTATTATAAGTCCATATCTTGAAGTGTTGCAATTAATATATAGTAGTATATTTTGCATGTGATGTGTGTGCGACATCACCGATGATATTGTATATGTTTATTTTGTTTCTAAAAATCTGGAAACTACCTTCAGTGAAGAAAATACGGAATTTTCTTTTTAGGGAATAAAATCTAGCATTTACATTAGAGTTTTTTTTTTTTTTTTGCCTTCATTAATTATCTTGGAAGAATAAAAACATAACGAGTTTTTTAGTTAATTCACGTGGATATCAAAGTACTCAAAAGTTCCGTGTCCAAATATGGAAAATATAATGTTGTGATTAATTATGGAGGGAGGATTCACTTTGGAAAAGTTTGAGAGAGTAATATTTAACAAAATGTTTAGAGTTTTGACAGTTTGGCTAAAATTAAGTTATTTACTTTTTTTTTTTATCCATATGAGCCACAAAGGCAGTACAAAGTACAAAGAAAAGGAGGGAGAATTCGAGCCTGTGACTTATCGTTCACAGCACGCACCTCAATCTTAACTATTAGGCTAAGACATTTTTGGTAAATTTGTAAGTTTACTTTGAGTAGTTACCCACAATTTTTCTTGATGTAATTTCAAATTAAAGAAAATGATAGGAACTAAGGTTATTATCAATCAAATTGACGATGTTTCAATTTTGGTTGAGGTAGGCTATAAAATGATTAGATTGAGGAAGGAGATCTTCTAGTGAGTAGGTTAAATTAAACTTGAACATAATTTGAAATTATTGCCTCATAATTATGTTGAGTGATTGAATTTTGTGTATCACATGGCAAATCCAATAGTCAACAAAAGTGTCAACAGGTTGATAGAGTTTTTGGGTTTCACAGATAAAGGGCAGATTCCCACAAATCCAGGTACATGTTTGCACAAATTTTATCTTTTGACAAACTATACAACAATAATATTATATGACCATCAAATCCCCCCTAAACCCCATTAATCCAATAATCCAGACCCTATATTCAATTTTCACTCAACCATATATGATTATATTCTCTTTCATATATATCACTAGAACTCACATTATTAGCCAAGAAATTCAATCAATTACCTATACAAGAGGAAGAAGAAAGCATCAAGCAAGCATATGCAATTTGATTATCATAATCACTAGTTCTAAATTAGGGTATATTATAGGTATTTGAAGGGCTTACGCCAAAGTATATCAATATAACTTTTAAACTGTCAACTAAAAGTACTGTTTATATTAATTATATAATAGAGTATAACTAACCTAATCACTATCTTAGCTAGGAGCTGCAGGATAATTATACTTGTTACTCGGGAAACAAGGCGGCTGCTGCGGCGGCGGCTGCTGCTGCTGATCAGTAATAGCAGTAAAGTTACGAGTGTCGTAACCGGGCTGGTAGCTCGACAAAGCCTGCATAATAAGTGACGACCAGTTCACCAGATCGTCGTCGTTTTCATTGAGAAGTTTACTCAACGAGCTTGAGTGGGGGGCACAATTCTGCATGCTGATCCTAACATTATAGTCTTGTACAAACCCATTACAGCCGATGTCGTTGTGCTCACCATAGCTGGTCATAGTATGGTTTGATGTCTGGTTGATTTTGCGCTGAACGTAGTTGGTTCTGGTATTATTCATTAGCTCATTGAAATCATAGACGATCATAGCCTTATTTGATGGCTGATTCATAGTGTGCTCAACATGGCCGGTCATGTTATCATTTGATGGCTGGTTGATGTCGCCGTTGTTGTTGGCGTTGGCGTTGGCGTTGGTGGTGTCGTTGCTGTTGTTTGCTTCCTCTTCAGCAGACGAGTTGTTTCCTTCATCAATTTCTACTGGCTCAGTTTTTTGTTTTTTTCGTGACCTTTTCCTTGATTCATCCTTTTGGACTTTTTGGTAGATTTTACATAGGACATAGTCCAACAGCTGCCATTCGCATAAAGAAAAAACATTAGAATAAAATCATAAACACATAAGTGAAAAAATTCACAAAAGTAATAGTCAAACTCCTTCGAACTTTTAAAAGATTATATCAGATATATGACGTACTTGAAAATCTCAAAATTATATGATAGTAACTTTATAAAAAAAATCTTCTTATAACATTCCTCTAATTTTCAACGAGATACGCATGTATCGAATAGTAAAAAGTATAAACGAGTTAGAAAGATAAAAAAAAGTAAAAAGAAGAAGAAAAAAAGGAATCATAGCGTACCATATCTCTTTTCCATTTGAGAGAAGAATCTAGCAGGGAAGGACCATTGACCCTAAATTCATACATCATCCAGCTAGTCTTAACACCCTTAGGAGCATTTCCTCTGTAGTAAACCAATTTTTGCCTGAATCCAATTTCTCGACCATCATCTTTCTTAATAGTCTTATCAGCTCCTGTTGCTTTCCAATATCCATCTTCAGCCCTTCTATTTGGACGCCTCCCATTTTTGTATTTTTTGTCTCTTGGTGTAAAGAAATACCACTCTTTATCACCTTGTGCTTCATAATTTACTAATACATGCAAAATAAATTATAATATGTCAGTAAAATATATAGTATGATTAGATTAACATAATACACAAAATTGATTGGTCGTCCACTAATTAATGTTACATATTCAACTGAATACTTACGAATTACTAGTAATGCAGAAAATAATTGGTCAACTAATGTTACATACAGATTCATCAACTGGGTAAACTTAGCTTGTTTTAAATGGTCACAAATCCAATATCTCAATAATTCATCGAAAAGAATTAGCTCTACGAAAATAAATTAGGTTAATCAATACAAAAACACGAATTATTTTACAGTAATCGGTCAACATGAAGTAAGGGTTATCTAGAATATGACAGAATATAGTTTTTTAAAAAAGAAAACAAATAAAACCCAAAACAGAGTACAATGTATATTATTAGAATTATGAAAAGGTACTGTATTTATTTTCTTTAACGAGCTTTCTTGAAACTAAAAATATTAAATTAACCCATAATTATTCCATTCGCCAAATAAAATATTAATAGTGATTCATGTTAAGGGGAAAAAAAAGTGACAATCGCCTCGTGGATGAATGTCATTAATCACAATTCACAGCCTCAAAATAATCCGAGCAAGAAACTTTAATACTACAACTTTACAAGTAGGATACTAAAAAATATAAATATATATATAATAAAAAAAATCCCAATGTGCAAGTATAATTAATGACTCAGAATAAACAAAGCAGGAAAACAATAATAATCAGAGTTTTCTTAAAACTAAAACATATGACTATCGTTGCATATATTTGTTGGGTATATGGCATGATATGAAGCTCATGGAGGTGTATGGGTGTGGAGATGAGGTTGCGTAGAAGGAAACGTCATTTGGGACATAAGGCTAACTTTGAATGGGTATATCTTTCAATCTATAAAATGATTTTGAGGTGATTCAAAGTGGAGGTGATAGCTTGTTCCGAGAGCTTTCCAATGATAGGTCATATGTCCAATTCCGCGTGAGAAACGAGAAAGTTATGACGATTTTACGAAGAACTGACAAAACTGACGGGTTCTGTCCGCCGGGTTGTCGAGCGCGGCCGCGGGGTGTCGAACCGCAAAGCCTATTTTTCCGGTTTTTGGTATTAATGAGGGTATAAATATAAACCCTAATTATGTTTATTCATATTCTTCATCTTTAAACACATATTGAGAGAGAAAAAGCATTAGAGAGAGTCTTGAGTTCTTTGTAATCTTTCTTGAAATTCATCGATTCCTAGTGCAGATTCGTGTTTTCTCCCAGTTCTTGGGTTTCCACGTAAAATTCTGGTGTGTTCTTTCCTTGCTTTATTATTTGATATTCTATTATTGTTTGATATTATTTCTAGATTGATAGTCAATAGAACTTACAAGTGGTATCAAGAGCTAGGTTTGATTATTGTCTAGATCTAGAATAATTAACAATGGAGGATTCAAAGATTAGAATTGAGAAGTTTGATGGGACAGATTTTGGATATTGGAAGATGCAAATAAGAAGACATCTTATATCAGAAAAATCTGTATCAACCTTTGTCTGAAAAGCCTGCTGAATGGAGGAGGCTAAGTGGAAAGTACTGGACAGACAGGCACTAGCGGTGGTGCGTTTGACATTGGCTCGGACTGTGGCGTTCAATGTCAAGGATATCAAAACAACGGCTGGATTGATCAAAGCACTGTCAGATATGTATGAAAAGCCCTCTGCAATGAATAAGGTATATCTGATGCGCCGTTTGTTTGGTTTAGAGATGAATAATGGTAGTTCTGCTGCTGAACATATTAATGAATTTAATTCATTAATAAGTCAGTTATCTTCGGTTAATATTGCCTTTGAGGATGAAGTGAAAGCCCTAATTTTGTTGTCCTCTTTACCTACTGCTTGGGAAACTGTTGTAACTGCTGTTAGTAATTCCTCTGGTAAAGAGAAATTGGTTTATGATGTTGTCCGTGATCTGATTTTGAGTGAGAGCATTCGAAGGAAGAGAGTGGAGAATCATCTGGAGCATACAGTGCATGAAGGGAGAGGGGGAAAAGGGAGGAACTTTCAGGGAAAATTGGAGTCAAAGGGGGATCGGAGTAAGTCAAAAGGCAGGGCTAGTGTTACTTGCTGGGGTGTGGTAATGAAGGACATATAAGAGAGATTGTCCTAGGAAAGAGAATGGGAAAGGGAAGAAGAAGGTTCAAGAAAGTGATGATGAAGAAGAGCATCAACTAACTTGATTTCGGAGTACGATTCGATGCTTTGATTGTAAGCATGGATGATCAGAAGAGTTGGTTGGGTGCTCGGGATCATGGGTTGGATTCGGGTTCTTCTCATCATTCCTCACCATGCAGGGAGTTGTTCGGAATTTCAAATCCGAAAAACTTGAAAAGGTCTACCTTGCGATGGCAAGGCAGTGGAAGTCAGGGAAAGGTGATGTGAGTGTGAAACTCACTCATGGTGGCTCGTTGGAGTTGAAGAATGTCAAGTTCTCCCAAGGTTGAAGAAAACTTGATATCGTAGCCCAACTTGCTACATCGGTTACAAGTTGTGTTTGATGGTAGTTCTTGGAAAATTGTCAAGGAGCAATATCATAGCTCGTGGGACAAGGACTGGAACACTTTACACCATGGGAGCACAGTGAAGGGCCCGGATTGGGATGAGAACTTCATGTAAGTGTCGTTTGGTCGAAAACTATCGATAGTGGGCTAAGGGATGAGAACCGTGGTGAAGCGGTATCCCGGTGGCAAATTGACCGGTAAGCGAACAAGGTGAAGACGGCACACAAGCATGATGTGCCGGAAATCCTAAGTGGAACAAAGGGTGTATTGTTCGAGTGGGAGCAATGTGAGTTTGTTTTCAGAACAATGAGAAGCTTCTTTGGCTTAGGTGCTAATTGGTTTTATTGAAGTTTGATGAGACTTCAATGTGCTTCTTTGGTTGGAGAGGAAGTATTTGTCTTCTTTAGTTGTTGAGGAAGGGATCTTCATTTGGTTGTGCTTGTCTCTAAGGTGATCCGACCTCCGGGGTAGGAGGGTGTGTAGGTTCATGGAGTGATGGTGCAATGATTTGGAGGTTAGTGATTAAGAATCAAAATCGGTGTAGACTTTGATGTCTTTTGAATTGGAGTTGGTGCAAACTTCAAGTTAGTTTCCTTGTGTGAGGAGATGTTGTCATGGATGCTTGATGTATGTCATGGTTTGGACACGACTAGAGATTGCTTTTGCAGTGGGAGTTGTGTTGTAGGAGTTGTGATGAATGAGAGGATGATGAAGGTATGAAGTTTTCTTCACTTACACATCTCCAAGTGGGAGATTGTTGGGTATATGCATGATATGAAGCTCATGGAGGTGTATGGGTGTGGAGATGAGGTTGCGTAGAAGGAAAACGTCATTTGGGACATAAGGCTAACTTTGAATGGGTATATCTTTCAATCTATAAATGATTTTGAGGTGATTCAAAGTGGAGGTGATAGCTTGTTCCGAGAGCTTTCCAATGATAGGTCATATGTCCAATTCCGGTGAGAAACGAGAAAGTTATGACGATTTTACGAAGAACTGACAAAACTGACGGGGTTCTGTCCGGCCGGGGTTGTCGAGCGCGCGGGGGTGTCGAACCGCAAAGCCTATTTTTTTCCGGTTTTTGGTATAATGAGGGTATAAATATAAACCCTAATTATGTTATCATTATTCTTCATCTTTAAACACATATTAGAGAGAGAAAAAGCAATAGAGAGAGTTCTTGGAGTGCTTTTTGTAATCTTTCTTGAATATTCATCGATTCCTAGTGCAGATTCGTGGTTTTTCTCCCAGTTCTTGGGTTTCCACGTAAAATTTCTGGTGTGTTCTTTCCTTGCTTTATTATTTGATATTCTATTATTGTTTGATATTATTTCTAGATTGATAGTCAATAGAACTTACAATATTGATGTTAAATACTAAAAAAGAAACAATCCGGTTGAGCGCGATAATAATCAACTAACAATTATTCATGGCAAAAAAGTCAAACATTAATAACAACAAAAGCAAAGTTTCATTAAAACTTACGAAAAGTAGTAGAATCCCCTAAAAAAAATAGTAGAAAAAAATAGTACCTACCCAGTAAGGTAGATAAATTCAAGAATAATAATAACAAAAGCAAAAATTCTTGAAACTAAACAAGAAATTAAAACATACATGATTATCGTTGCATTGATGTTAAAATCTAAAATAAGAATCAATAATGTTAAGTTTGGTGCCTGAACTCGTCAGAATCGGTTTCCGCAGGCCCGCCCGATCATGCGTCCAGCGTCCGTCGTAAATTACGACAGGGGGCGTTGCCCTATCGAGCCTGCGACGTCAGTGGCTTGAGGAATTTGATCGCCCGATTGGGTGGATGGCTTACGCAGTTTTGATTTTTCGTTTTGAGATATCTTTTAGGGTTTTGTGCGGGATTCCTTATGTTATAAAAGGGCTTCCTCGTGTTCATTATTTAACACACAACTTTTGGAACCCTTTTAGCCTCTAGTAATTTTAGGACTCCTTGTAATTATTCTCTTTGGTTTTTCTCCATTATAGTGAAGAAGCTCTAATCTCGCACATGTAGACGTAGGTCTAATTTGACTGAACCACGTAATATCTTTGTGTTCTTTGTTTGTTCATCTTTATTGTTTTCTCACCTTTATTATTTCATTGATTTTGTTCCGCATTAATCAAACTACAACACCCTGTTTCTTAACAAACTGGTATATATCAAGAGTTTGGTTGTTTAAGATCTAAGGTGTTTATAGGACGAGTTTGATTTTTGATTATGTCAATGAAATTCGATATTGAGAAATTTGATAGGCAAGTAAACTTTGGCACATGGCAATTAAAGATGAAGCCATCCTAGTTCAAAGTGGTTGTTACAAGGCTCTTGTAGGTGCATCCAAAAAGCATTAGGGTATGACGGATGATCAGTGGGAGGATATGGATTTGAAGGCACTCTCGACGATTCATTCAAGTTTGTCTAATGAAGTTTTGTGAGAGGTTGCCAAAGAGACGACTACTGCGGGTTTGTGGTTGGAGTTGGAGTCACTTTATATGACAAAGTCTGTGACCAACCGTCTACTACTAAAATCTAGAATTCATGATCTCTGTCTAAAAGAAGGTAACCCGTTTGAGTCTCATTTAGAAGAATTCTTCTCTATAATATGGATTTGCAAAACATCGATGATGAGGATATGGCTACTAGGTTGTTGTGCTCTTTACCACCTTTGTATAAGCATTTTCGAGATACCTTATTATATGGTAGATATGATTTGAATTTGCAGGATGTTAAGGATGCCTTAACTAATAGAGATTTAATTGACAATAAATCGATTAATAAATCTAATAATTTTGCTCACACAAATGCTTTGGTTGTTCATGGTGGAAAGAATTCTGGTAAAATATGTAACTATTGTCATGTGAAGGGTCATATCAAATCTGAGTGTTGAAAATAAAGAAGAAAAATGGAGAAAGGTCTAATGAGGATCAACCTGCAAATATTGCCAACGTCGTTCTTGATGATGATCTTGCACTTTAGGGTTACAAGATTTGGGGCTGCGGTTTCTACGATCTCTTTATGTTTGGTTCCCTTTTGAGATCTCTTGGTAAAACGAGAAACCGTGTGGTTTTTCTTTTTTGGAGTCTATGATAGATTGCTTTTGAGTTTGTAATAAATTAGCAATCTTGGTTATGCATTAGATTTTTTAATCTAGTTATGCTATTTCTTATCTCAAATTTGGTGCTTTTGTGTTTTGATTAAGTACTTGCAATTTAGAAATTATTGTTATCATTTAATTTTCTAGAATTGCCTCTGAGTTCGTTGTTGAGATGAAGAAGTGTTTGAAGAGAGTTTGGTCAATTTGAGGAAGCATGCTTGACGTTGGTGACCTTATACACTCAATCTAGGCCATGTGATGGTTTTGTATACGGAGTTTTGTGTGCGAAGACGCATCAGTACCCAATTATAGAAGATGTTCGTTCTCTGGATTGCCTGCAATGGGTAGGTTTATGGAATTTTATTTAAGGTGGAGGTTCTATGGTTTTTTTTGGGTGAGCATCACTTCTTAGTTCAAGGTGGAGTTACCTTGTTTGATCGGTTTCAAGTCAAGGTGGAGATTTGTTAAGTTTGGTGTCTTGAACTCGTCAAAATCGATTTTCGCAGGACCACCCTTAGTTTTGGACCTTTGCAAGAGGATTTCCCCAGCTTTTAGTACCACCACCTATGAAGACTAAGATTCCGAAGCAGTGGGAATAGCTTTGAAAAAGCTTATCACGAATTACGATCGAGCATCCGTCGCCCGATCGGGCCCGGCGTTAGTGGCTTGAGGAATTCGATCGCCTGATCGGGCGAATGGCACCTGATCCCATCAGGCGGCTTAGCTTTTAATTACGCGGTTTCGGTTTTTCGTTTTGAGATATTTTTTAGAATTTTGTACGAGGTTCTTTATGTAATAAAAGGGCATCCTGGTGTTGATTATTTAACATAAAACTTTTGAAATACTTTTAGCCTCTAGTAATTTTAGGATTCCTTGTAATTATTCTCTTTTCTCCATTATAGTGAAGAAGCTCTAATCCCCAACTGTGTACGTAGGTACGTAGGTCTAATTTGATTGAACCACATAAATCCTTGTGCTCTTTGTTTGTTCATCTTTATTCTTTTTTCACCTTTATTATTTTAATTAATTTGTTCTGCATTAATCAACCTAAAACACCCTATTTCCTAACAAATAATACCAACAAAAAAAAAACAATCCCATATTCAACAGAAAAAAAAACATATAACAATTATAATCATAACAAAAAAAATTCAAGAATAATATCAACAAAAGTAAAGTTTCATTAAAAGTTAAAACTTAGGAAAAGTAGTAGAAAAAAAGTATTAGCACGTATCAGTAAGGTAGTTAAATTCATGAATAAATAATAACAAAAACAAAGTTTATTTTCTTGAAATTGAAGAAGAAATTAAAACAAATTCTTATCATTGCATTGATGCTAAATACTAAAAAAGAAACAATAATACCAACAAAAAGGAACAATCCCATCAAGCGTTCTAATCATCAACAGTAAAAAAAAAAACCTACAACAATTACAATCATAGCGAAAAATTCAAGAATAATATCAACAAAGCAAAGTTTCATTAAAAGTTGAAACTTAGGAAGAGTATGTAGTAGAAAAAATAGTAGTACGTATGTTTAAATTCAAGAATAATAACAACAAAAGCAAAGTTTCTTGAAACAAAACAAGATATAACAATTATAATCATGGCAGAAAAATTCAAGAATAATACTAACATAAGCAAATTTATTCCATTAAAACTTAGGAAAATTAGTAGGAAAAAAAAAGTAAGTTGTACGTACCAGTAAAAAAAACATATATAACAATTATAATCATGGCAAAAAAAATTCAAGAATAATACAACAAAAGCATAGTTTCTTATATTTCATCAAAACTTAAGAAAAGTAATAGGAAAAAGAAGTAAATAGTACGTACCAGTAAGGTGTTCAGGAGTATGAAGATAAATGTCAACTTCATGCATGAGATTGGTGGGTAAAGATAAGCCCTTGATTTTGCGTAGAAGATAACCAAGGATGAGTTCTTGATCAAGAGGATTAAATCTGTAGCCGAGTGAATAACGCCTCAAAATTTCACTCGCACTTAAATTTTGATTAGAGGACCCAACAATAGCATTACCATGGTTTTCTTCCATGCTCCTGTCTGTATTTCTCTCCATGGACGGATTACTAGCAAAAGTGCACGGTCAAGAAAATAAAGTATAGTGGTTAAATTCTGTAAGAATTATTATGATCTCTAACATATTGGGGTGTAAGTTTATATATGTATTAGGTGATTACCGAAATTGTTTAGGATATATATTTTTGGGTGTAAGCTGTAGCCTGTAAATTAAACCTTTTTTTTTTTCTTATTAGGGTAAACGTTATCTTTTATCTTTCTTGATATATTATCTTTTAGTGTGTTTTTTTCGTTTTTTAATTAGATTATGTAAGTTAATCTTAATGTGAGGCAACATGTGTACCTGAGAATTTCCTATCAGGTTGGAATTTGAAAAATAAAACGTTTTAATCACTGCTTTTTTTCTAAATACTTGAAGTAAAATTTATTTTATTTAAAAAATTTAACGATATTGATACTTGTTTCCAGGCGTTGATAAAGGTGTCTTGTATATGCAATTCTTGCACGTAAAGGTGTTTAATATTTTGACCAATGCTTGTGAGTGAAAATTGATGTCGGAAAATAGCCTTGAGTCCGATCTCCCAAAACAAATTTTGGTTAAAGTTGTAAAATGCCAAGAAAAAATTAAAAGTTGTTTCTCGCAAAGAAGTGTTTATAAAAAGTTATTTTTCGCGAAATTTCCTATTCTTTAATGAAATACTAGTATTATTTAATAACAATTTACCAATATTCATACCTACTAAAAAGTGAGAACTTCATCTACTATAGCTTAAGAACAGTGGATTGACATATATGCCCTTCAATAAGTGCCTTGACTATTTTACCCCTCCACGTTTCCATTGTTGCTTTCTTTCTCTGTTCTCCCAGTTTTCCTCTAAACCCTCTATATTCATCCTCCTCCTTTCACTTTCTCTCTCTACTAGGTGATATTGACTTTATGAACAGAGAAAATTCACACCAAATTTCCGCCGCACTACTTGTCTACCTCTTGATGTTATTCTCTCTTCCTAATTCTTCAAGTTGTTTCTCTCTCTATCTCTACCATCTTATTATTTTTAGCTTTTAATTGATCTTTTATTTTCTGCTTAGCTCAAGAAATTTTGTGGAATTCACTGTGTTTTTACTCAAAAAAAAAATGTAATTAATGTCTTTTTTGAGGAATTTCTTGTTTGAGCTTGTCACAATTTCTTTTTGATAGTTTTTGTTGAATTTTTGTGAAATTTTGGAGCTATTATAGTTGGAAATTGTTGAAAGAGATGAATCTAATGTTGTAATTGTTGTCAGAGTTTAAGAATTTCTTGTTTGAGCTTCTTATAGCTTGTTGCTTTTTGGTACAGACTTCCGGATGTAGATACTTGTTTGTCACTATTGTGACATTTGATGTCTTGGGCTCTTTAACCTTGGCCACCGTTCCGTCATCATAAAAGACCTCATAATCATTCGTATCAAAATAATCAAAAGCCACTAACTCCTTTTCAGTTAGCGGCACTAGCGGAAGATGCTCCATATGAGGACGGGGTTTGGTAAAATGACGGCGCACAGGGTAATCCTTTGGCACTCGCAACCAAAAGAAGGCATCTTGCCAACCCTTCAAACTTGACATCTTAGGCTGGACGATCATCTTCTTGTCAGCCGTCATTAATGACCACCAGCCGACTGCCTAGCGGATCCATTTTTCTTCAGCCAATGGATATGACGGAATAAGTTAACCGTTTGAGGGAAATCTATAAAGCGCACAACCCAAATGTACGCAATGATGTTCCTGACTACTAAAGGTGTTAATTGCGCCAAGCACACGTTGAACGCATTCAAGATTTCGACCAAAAAGGAATCCAAGGGTAAATGAAGGCCAAACTCAAAATGATGACTGTAAACGATCACATGATCTGGAGGACATTCAGTCACAATGGCTCCCTCTGGCGTACTACCAACCGATATCCCGACTCCCGAGGGCATATGATATAAATCTCGGGCGACCCTCGGATACGCGAAGTGAAGGGCATCCTGCCGCCAAGGCCCATCTATTTCTACGCTGAGAGGACCGGTAGTAGCATCTTCAAGTAACCACAAAGCATCCGGTCCTTGACCGATAACAACCTTTTTCGGCTGAGTTGGACGGGAACTTTCCCCCATTATAGGCGCCGTCAAAGGCGTGGTAACACCAGTTCGACACTGGTAAACGGCCTCAGTAGCATCTTCGCGAACCATGACGGTAACAATTGAGTCACTATCGTCACCTAAATCAACAATAGGGGGTTAGGAGCCGCAAACTCCTACAAGCGGTCGTAAAAGTCGGTCGACACCCTAACTCCGGCATCCGCCAAACTATCTAACCAAGCATGCTCTCTAAGAGGGGCGACATCAAGGCCGGGAACAACGTCGAACGATGGACGCCTAAGGGATTGTCTAGCAAAAATTTGGTGTCTAAGTTCTCTAAGCGCTTAGCTTATTTGTCACCACTCTGGCTAGCGGTCAGATATCTCATAGTCAAATTATGCTTCTCAGGGGTGGAGGGGTCGTTAAGAGACTTTGACCTTAATTCTTTTTCTCTCTCGGCCGTAAGGGGTATGTCCGCTAACAACCTAGTCCTCCCCGCAAGGCTTGAACCAGAAGAAAGTCCAGGGTCGGCCAAAGGGGAAGCAGAATCGTTAACGGCCAAAGGGAAAAATGGTCACTCTCAGTCATAAATACTTCACTAAGAGAATTCTGGCTATCAGATTGGTCCGACATGATGAAAACACGAAAGAAACTTAAGGAAATGAGGAAAGAAATTGGAGAATTACCTGGAAACGAAGGGCCGCAGAGAAAAGAGAAAAAGTAAGGAGCAAAATCGCCGAAGAAGGTGAACAAAGTCTCCAAACAGCGAAATTGCACCAAAAAACTTGAGCTTGTAGCCAAAGAACCACCGAAAAACGACGAAATCCCAAACATAGAAAAAACCCAGAAAATGTTTGTCAGGAAAAGATGAAACTTTCAGTGCACTAAAACCGAGAAGTGAAAATTGGAAGATTGAGCAACTTTTCGGAGTAATTTGAGCACAGGAAAGGCGGTTCTTGAACAATGCAAGCTTTGGTTATGGGGTTTTGTTAGAGGAAAAAGAAGAAGAAGCAAGAGATCAGAGTTTTGAGCGTAAAATAGAAAACTCACAAAAGGACAACTGCTCTGATATATATGTACAGATGAACGGCTTACAGCGACACGTGGCATCCAAACAAATTAATCTCATCGAAATATCAAACGCGACAAATATGACTCGCGTCCACCAACAACATCCTTAGCAGTCAAGACCCCAAATGATGCTAAGGGGGGCCTAGTTGTATGGGTATAACCCAAGTACATTAGCGGATCCCTATGGAGGGTCCGCGAGCATTATCACGGACGCGAGCGTGGCAATGTCATCCACAGCTCTAGCAAGTCAGTTCACCAACGTGCTCCGACAACGTTGGCGGTCGTCTAATAAGACAAAAGTAAGGGAATCTTCCCACCTGTCAAGTGCGTCACAACCATACACGTGTCGAAGGATTACACGCCCTGTCAGAGGAATAGTACTTCTATAAATACCCCAATAATACTATTCTACAGGTACATTCTCTTATATACTGAAAATAGCTTATCTTTCTCTCTCTAGTTTCTCTCTCTAAATCCTAGTTGGACAAATACTGACTTGAGCGTCGGAGGGGGTTTCCTCACAACCACCCCGAGGGTACCTCACGTTTGCTTGTTGTGCAGCTATTCACTAAGGACTTCACTCTCCAGATCTTTGGCAGACTTCTTTGAAGCCGCTAACGTTTCATAACCGAAACAACTGTGCTAGAAGAATGATCACAAACATATTGCGAAGCATAAGTCCCCCAAGAAGCTATTTAAAATTTGTACTTACCTCATTGGACTAAGTGTAACGTAGCTTACTTATTATAACTTTGCTAAAATTGGATTCGACCCTAATCGAACGGAGATGACCTCTCAGATCATCCGATGTACTTCCATCACTGACAGCTTTCCTGCATTAGCTCTTTTCTTTTGAGTAAAGATCTTCATAATGAGCTTATATGACTTTCTCTAATCTTTCTTTTATTAACTATATTCATACCACTCTTTGTCCCACTGATTGTGCTCGTCGGGAATAATCTTAAGAGATAAAGGCTAATAAGTTGAGACTTGAGAGGGTTGGCCAGGTTCCAAAAGAAAAGAGGTGTGCACAAATTGGATGAATTATGTTGTTTAAGCTCTTTTGACTATTAATATTAAGTAAATAAATGCTAAAATTTAGTCGATGACCTACGTATGAAGTAAGAAAAAAAAATTGAATTTGAAGAAAAAAACAACTTTGCTGATCAGTTTCCCCTTTCCAGTACCCATTTTCCATTCTTTTTCTTTTTGGTATGCATTTTTTTATAATTTTTTTCATGAATGCAGGTTGTATGCTCTTTTCAATTACAATATTTGAATAATCCAATTGCATTTATGGAAATATTTTTTCAAAAAGTGCATACAGAAAAAGAAAACAAACATAAAATGTAGGTGTTGGAAAAGGACGACTAGTTCCTTCTAGTCAATTTCAGTATTGGCAAAATATAATGTGATTAATATTAAACTAGTTCTTCTAAATTAAAGATAGTAGTAGTATTTGATTTTGAAATATATAACAAAAATTCATTCTATTTTTTTGGTACAAAAACTAAATTTATATCATAATACTTATTAATATTTTGTTTAGGAAGAAAAAAATAGATAAAAATAAATAAATGAAGAGTGAGTGGAACTTTTCACTCATGAGCTTCAACAACTTTTTTTCATTCATTTGGTCTTACCAAGCTTTTTCTTGACCCTCAACTAATTTAGTAAGTCAAATAATCACTTGGGTGTGACCTAGCAAAACCATGTGCACCACTTCGGTGGAGTTGCAAGAATCTTGTGCCTTTTTATACAACTGTGAATAGTTCCTTAGAGGAACAGTACAATAGACTTGTAGACAGTTCCTTGAGGAATAGTTCATGCACGTCCATGCTACCTGCAATAAAAAGGCATGAAAGCTTCTGCCCTGCACGCACGATCGAGCGAGATTCCGCTCGACCGTGCACGACCCTGCACGCCCGTGCAAGAAGTTGCTTGCGAGTTCACTCATGGTACAGCCGGGTGTACCATGCCCTAGGGGTATTTTTGTAATAGATTACAACTTCATGTGCTCATTTGACACCAAATTTGCTCATATGGGCATTTTATTCATTTACTCATTTGACACCAAATTATGTTTAGACTACTCATTAAGGGATACTAGTTTTTCATGCACGCGATGCGTGCGATGATATTTTTGTGTATAACTATTACTGAGTATCGAAATAAAACCATGTAAAGAGGAGATAAATATTGCTAATCAAGATTGATATGGATTGAGGTTCATGTCAAATCATGTACAGAGGAGACAAGATAAATATAATTTATTTTCATGATTATATGTAATATTGTTGTTTCACTTATAGCTAACTAAGTATGATTAACGTTAGTTGTTTGTAAATAGTAAAAAACAAATGTAGCCAATAGCAACAAAGCCACCTGTGTACAAGTAACAAACTCACATAATTTTATCCACCTACCCATACGACTATCAATCCCATATACCCATATGACTGATGTATATCTCACCTTTTTTTTTTTCATCCAATCTTCCACATTTTCATCTTACCACCTACTTCCTTATATTTTCTCTTCCCTCAAAAAAATTAGAACGACTCATCTCCTTATCCTCACTATCTTTCATATCTCACTCAAAAAGATTGAGATTTCATATTTATATTCACAACAAAACACCACATTAGTAAGTCAATTCTGATGTCAAAATGAACTTCTCAAAACTCCATTAATTTTTAGGGTAATTTTGGCCTCTGTTTTTGTTGGTCTTTTTAGGTTTTCATTTTGATCGGGTGGTAATGTTCAAAACGTTTGTGGGAACGGGGTTAAAATTGGAGTTTACTTGGTTGACGAATTAAATGGGGGCCTCAAATTTGAAGGTAATGTTTTACGTTTTATATTCCTGATTTCGTCCGAAAAATGTAACTGTCAACTAAATTTCTCAAAGATCTGGTTATATTTTATTTGAACTTTTATTTATGAACACTAGGGGAAAAAAACGAAAGGACTGCGGTGCAAGCGTTGCGTTTTTCTAAAAACGCAGCCCTTAATAGTGAAGGGTTGCGCTTTTTAAAATAACGCAGCCCTTTAAGTAATGAAGGGCTGTGTTTAAAAAAAAAAACGCAGCCCTTAAGAGTGAAGGGCTGCGCTTTTTAAAAAAACGCAGCCCTTTGCGTTTTTAAAAAACGCGGCCCTTTATGGGCTTTTTTTTAAGAAAAAAATTGAAATGAAGGGGCGGGCTTCAAATGTTAAGCAGCTAGTTAGGGTTCTCTCTCCTCTCTCACCCTCCTCCCTTCTCCTTCTTTTCTCTCCTCTTTCATTAACCCTAAAATCTTCTTCTCTCTCACCCTCGTTTCTCTCTCACCGTCGTTTCTCCGCCGTATCTCTTTCACCGTCGTTTCTCCGTCGTTTCTCTCTCATCCTCTGTCTCGTCACTCCTCATAACCAACCACCACTGTAACTTTCTCCGTCATTTCTCTCTCACTGTCGTGTTCGAAGAAGACGAAGATGGCGATTGAAGACGATTAAATAAGAGGGGAGAAAAATCAACATTAAAATCAACGAATTCGCTTCGAAGAAGACGAAGATGGTGACGGAATTTCCTCGATGAAGAAGACGACTTACTTCGCAAGTGGAAATGCGTCCCTGAATAAAGGGGAGGTACGAGTTCATTCAGATTGCTTTTGCATTTTGGTTAGTATCTGCATATGAGCATCTAATCACTAGGAGAAAAAAAGGAAGGGCTGCGGAGGAAGGGCTGCACTTTTTCTAAAAGCGCAGCCCTACTAGTGAAGGGCTGCGCTTTTTTATAAAAGCGCAGCCCTTCACTTAGTAGGGCTGCGCTTTTAGAAAAAGCGCAGCCCTTCTTACTTCAGAAGGGTGCGCTTTTTCTAAAAGCGCAGCCCTACTAGTGAAGGGCTGCGCTTTATAAAAGGTGCAGCCCTTCTGACTAAGTAGGGCTGCACTTTTGAAGAAAAAGCGCAGCCCTTCTTAAAAAATTTTGAAAAATTCATCTTCGCGGGCTTCAAATATTAAGCGGGATTCGTCAAATATATCCCTCATTCTTCTCTCTCCTCTCTCACGTCCCTCATTATTCTTTTCCTCCTTCTCTCACATCCCCTCCCTTCCTCCTCTCTCTAATCCTCTCAAAAACTCCCAGAAATGTTGCGACAAAAACGCTGAAATGATTTGCACGAATCATGCCGACGGAGTCCGATTGCATATTGTGATACCTTTTCGGAAGCGGAACGAGCCAACGAGTCAAACTCACTGCTATGCTGTGATGTTTAGGCTTTTTAAGCCATCCGAGCTCGTTTAAGCCTCCAAATAGGCATTTTAAGTTTTTCCGAAATTTTTTTTCCCTTAAATTATGTATTAGGGTGTTGTTTTATGTATTTAAACATTATTAGGTTAATGTTTGGAGGTAGTTCTTGTATTTTCAGATCTATAATGTTCTTGTATACTTCTCTTTGTTTATTTTGATTAATGTTCTTGTATATTTCTCTTTGTTTTGATTAATGTTCTTGTATACTTCTCTTTGTTTTGATTAATGTTCTTGTATACTTCTCTTTGTTTTGATTAATGTTCTTGTATACTTCTCTTTGTTTTGATAAAAGTTCTTGTATTTTCATCTTTGTTTTGATTAATGTTCTTGTATTTTCAGATCTATAATTTCTTGTATTAGTTTTTGTTCGTTTTTTTCATTTTCGTTTCATTCTTTTTTTTGTTTTGGGTTTAGTATTTTCATTTTCGTTTCGTTTCTCTTCTCTTCTGTTTAATTTCAGAAAATGTGAGATTATGAGTAAAAAAATGTCAAAAATTTTTTTTAATTTTTTTTTTTGGTAGGAAGGGCTGCGCTAGTTAGGAAAAAGCGCAGCCCTTCTAAGAAGGGCTGCGCTTTTCCTAAAAGCGCAGCCCTACTAAGTAAAGGGCTGCGCTTTTTAAAAAAGCACAGCCCTTCTGCTATGTAGGGCTTCACTAGTAGGGCTGCGCTTTTAAGAAAAGCGCAGCCCTTTCTGTTTTTTCCCCTAGTGATAGTTCGAATCCGATCCGAATTACTAATTCGAAATTGATTGGATTTCGAATTTTATCCAAATAACTTTCAGCCCTGCTTCCACCTGTTCATCAGTCAATTAATTGTTCTGTAGCTCATATTTTTTTACGGTTGATCCTATATGTTTGATAATTCAAAATTGGTGCATCAACAAGTGATAAAGCTTAAGGATGTGATTCTTATCGGCTCATAGGTGGCAAATTAGTCTGGAGTAGTTTCATTTTGTTTCAAGTCAAACTAGTTTTTAGGTCTGGGCTATTGCCCGGATAATTATATGTTTCTTAATATTTTCATTTGAATAATATCAACTATCACTTGGTTTAGTGGTTATTAAGACATACATTAGTATATATGCTTGTGATCACGAGATCAAATCTTATGTAATGCATTTTCTATTTTATTTAGTATATTTGGATTATTGGCATAAAATACTCTTACAGAAAGCGCGATGTAGGCATCCTTTCTTGCTTAAGAACGTTCTTTAATATACTAGTATGAATTAGTTCTGAAGTGAGATCGAGTTAGGTTAAAATTTGATAATCTTGTCTTGGATATTAACCTTTTTATATATTGCTATTAACCTTTTTATAAATAAGAGATTGAAATGTTAATTTGTTGCACTGTCAAATCCACACAGTAACATACCTCCAAAAGCGATCAAATCAAATTTATACTTCATCTATTTCAATATAATTGAAACACTTCTCTTAATAGTTCCTTTAATTTATCACTTTAGTTCTTTACGAAAACTCAACTTTAATAAAACTGTACGTTACATAGAATCCTAATAGAAATAAAATTCTTCAGAGCGATGGTTAGTGCCTTAGTGGCTACTCGCCTAAGCTGCATCACAATTCACAATCATTAATATTAATGCTGTCATTCATAGGACAATTCTATCAAGTTAGATGAGAGAATTTTGTACTACTTACCACTTATAGAAAGACATTTTAAAGTTTCTTCTTGAAGGGATGAAAATGCTTGTAAATTGTAATATAACCTTTTAACACTTATATAAAAAAAATTCACATACTTGTATGTATATGAAAAAGAACTACATAACGTGTAAACGTGTTTATGGTATTCACACGCATATCATAGCCCAAATTCTGCACTTATAAATATACACGCCCACTCTCCCCTTTCCGTTCCAAGTTTTCTCGTCTCTCTTTCTCTCTCCTACAACTCTATAAACACTAACTCACATCATCACCAATTTCATCATTTCATTCCCATTTTTCATTCCCATTTTTCATCTTTCCACTACCACAACCAGATTATTGTATTTCATAAACATATTAATCCAACATTAAGAAACGAATTAAGCATGTTGATGATTCGGAGAAACAGGCTAAGTATATGTCTGTTTATTGTTGCGTTAACCACAATTATTAAACATGCATATTGTGATTGTTCTTCAACAAACGTAACTCGAAAGAGTTTCCCAAAGAGCTTTGTATTTGGCACTGCATCTTCTGCATATCAGGTGCGTCCTTTTTTGCTTCTGCATCATCTAGTAATAAGTGGACTATAATGGTTGTAAAAGTGAAGATGTATAATTGCAGGAGATAGTTTAATCATGTGATTATGGTTGTACGAGTTTTTTTTTTGTTTGTATGTGTTTGTGTGTTTCTTGATTAAAAATATGCACAAAATAGAATAAAAAATGCCAATAACTAGTGAACATGTGAACCAAGAATAATAATTAGTGGAGGGAATGAGAAACAAACAGTGGATATTAACGAAGTATGAAGTATATCTCTTGAAGAGACAAAACTAACGAGGAAAATTTGCGGGATTTATTCCTTGCTTCTAGCTTCTTCCATTTGATATCAAAAGGGACCATGTCAAAGAAAATAACAAAAAATTGAAACCATAAATCAAAAGCTGAAAAAGGGGAAATTCTCTTAAAGAAATATGTACCCTCTCCATTTCTTTTTAATGATTATACTACTTTACGCTTTTCAATGTAAATGTTTAAACATAAATATATTTAAATTTTTTACATGACTCAATTTTTCCTTATCCATTAATCACAAATTATAGTCTAACATCAATTTGTAAATAGTGTCAAAACTCATCGTATAACCATTTAAAAAAACGAATAGAATATATATATTAGTTATTACGGAAAAGAGAAGTTTAGGCTTAGGAATATATATAGTCTTCGTCTTTCTTTTTTTTCCCTTTAAGACTCCGTTTGGTTGGGTGTAAAATATTTTCAGTGTAAAGTGATTTTTATGGAAATCAATTTACAATGGCAACCATAATTCTAAAATTAGTTTTCCGTTGTTTGGTTCCATGTAAGAAAAATGATAAAACGAAAAGTAATGAGGTAGTGAGACGAGTGTGCAAGACGGCTAAGGAAAATGAAGGAAAACGGTTTTCCCTCCATTTTGAAGGGAAAATGATTTTTATCATTGGAGAGCAATTTTACTCCTACGAAAAATGGTTTTATACTCCTTTGCAAACTAAACAATGTAAAAATTTCAAAAAAAAATTCATAAAAAAAACTAAACAATGTAAAATTGGAAATAGATGAAATAGTTTTCCAGGAAAAAGTTTTACATCCTACCAAACGGAGCCTAAATGAGGAATATGAGAGTAAATCAAATAGAGTAGATAGATAATTTTTTTTTGTGAGAATATATAATATTATTATTAATTGTTCACTAAGAGGGGTTGTTGGTATATACGAGAATTTAATTTTCATGGGAAGTTACATTTTCTAAAAAGTTATTTCTCTTATGTAATTTATAGGAAATTGACTAATGTTATTCCACTATAAACACTTTATTTTTGTTTGTTACATTATACTTACATTGTTTCAAAGTGCAAAAATAGACTTTCCTTTTTTGTCTTTAGATTACCATTTAGTGGTTATGGTTCCTGGCTTGCGGAAAAATAAGTTTACCCTTAATAATAAGTCTTTTATTTTTTGTATGGGAATAATAAGTCTTATTTGGCAGATAATATCTTTATTTTTATGGATATTCATCTTTACAATTAATGAATTATGGTCCTTTCAAGGCAAAATAGCCGAGTAGGTGGAGATTAAGACGTAAAGCAGGATTCAGGGTAGTGTATGCCTTAAATAAGTACGAGCCTAGTAGAGCATTTTCATAAATCTATGCACTATAACAGGCAATAATGTAACCTTATAACCTTATTCATGCTTGCATTGCATACAAGGAAATGAAAACGCATATTGGTTAGATGTGGAATCCATACTTTGAAGCAAAAGTAAGATGAACTAGAGTATAATATTTGCTTTTCAATGTGTATTATTTGAATTTCTGTTCAATATTAAAAGATGGTATCATATGTACAACCTTTTAATTTAATACTTAATTTGTCTTTCTATTGCAATATTTCGTTTTTTTACGTTTGTCGAGACACATCCTTTCGACGTCAATATCTTTAATTGCGTATAAATAAAAGTTACAAAAATTTGATATTTGGAATCCTTGCATTGATTTAGATGAATATAACATAATCCCTTGACTATGTTTTTTCTAATATAATAATGCGGGATAACTTAACAAAGTTGACTGATGAATAAAAACCAACCTGTGCAATAAAAAAACAAAGGACAATCCTCTATTCCTCTGTATTCATTTTTCGGATGGCTAGTGTCGTTCTAAATATTACCCATTTTTGTCGAGCCAGAATTTCACTTGTAGAAACTTAAGAAAGAAATAGGAATATAAATGGATGACTCCTTTAATGTGTGAGCATATTAAGAAAATTAGTTGTTCCTCTAATTTTTAATTGTTAAAGTAACAATTACCTACCGATGCAACTAATCGCTATAGTTTGCTATGAAAATAATTGTTCAACGGAGTTCTTCAGACATAACTAACTCATAAACTAGTAAAGTAAAAAAAGAAAAAAAAAAATAGTTTTGGTAACATATGCAGAACACAACCTTGAAAACTAGTGCTCCTGGTTATGCTTTAAAACTCGAAAGCTAGTGTTTACTACAACTTTGTTGAACACACAATTATTTTGTAATTTTTTTTTTAATTAGAGTGTTTTCTCTTTATCTTTAAAAAATAAGTTTTTAATATTATCAATTAAGTTCAGATAAGCTTAACGCTTAATGAAATGAACTTATATAAGTCTAGTTAAATTTAGGTAAGCTTAGTTTAGTTTTTTTTTTGGTGAACCATACCCGGTTTTCGAAATCCATTTTGGATCCCGACTAATCCGGATTCGAGCCAGGTCAGGCCTCAATTGGGGGGAAAGCTCTCCCAACACACTCTGCTGCGTTCCCAGGGCTCGAACTCGAGACCTCTGGTTAAGCTAGAACAACTCCCTTACCAGTTGATCTAAGCATTCAGGAGAATTCAAGCGAAGAGAACTACTCTAATAATATTGATTTGCATACCAAAATCATGCCGAGATGAACACACCTCATATATGGATAGTCTTTATTACTCCCTCCGTCCCATAATATAGTGCCTATATCATTTTTGATGGGTCAAACTTTAAAATCTTTGACCAAATATTCTCATTTGTATATATAAAAAACATATTCATGTGGGATCTTGTTAGATTCGTCTCAATGTGTAGTTTAATAATATCAACTTTTTATATTTTTTATTAATACGGAATTGAAGATACTAAAGGTCAAAGTTACGTCTTGAAGACCGTTTAAAAGAAAAACAAGCACTATATTATGGGACGGAGGGAGTATTGCCTAACCCCTAATTTATCTAAAATCAAGCCAGATAACCGGAAACACCGAGAAATAGTGGAGTTGGTTCGACTAATAGGAGTTTGAAACTGGATAGTGGATAGGAAGAAAAGGGTGTTGCAAAGGTTGCGGAAAAGCAATGTGGAAGTGTCGTCAATCGTCATGGGAGTTTAGAAGAGTTTCGAATGTGGCCGGTTATATGCAGCTAGCTAGCCCAACTTGCATCCTTATCGACGAAGTAACCCCTACTCATTGCCATTGGCCCAGTTGTTGCCAATATCTTTAACCTGTTTACGCTTTTGCCTCTTTTAATGGTTCTCGTCTTTTTTTCTCTTTTGAAATTTGCCATAAAAAAGAGGCCCTAGTATATATAACCTTGTGTAGACTGTAGAGGTGTTAGTCGAGCAGTTCGCGATTAATTCGAGTTTGATTCGATCAACGCTCAGACAAAACTTGACTTGATTTGGCTCGACTCGATCTTGAATCGGCTTGAAACCTTAAGAGCACGAGTCGGTCAGGGTCATTAACCTCGCTAGCAGCTCAATAATTTTGTCTTAAATATTTTTTTTTCTAACACATTTTTCATTTAATATAAAAGTTTTTAAATTTTTTGAGAAATAAGGTCCAAGTTACCAAGTCCAATTAAAATTTACCTCATGATGCATGGTTATACTTCATAAACTAGTAACAGGAATTTTTTTAAAAAAACTAAAATAGTTTTTTTTTTTGAGGAGTCGAGCTAATCAAGCTCGAGTCGAGTTGAAAAAAAAAGAACACGAGTTGGGCAAGAGCTTGACAAACTTAATGAGTTTTATAGTCGGTTCCAACAGAGTTGCAAGGTCATGCTCGTGATCGACTTGCTTAATTAACACGTCTAGCCTTGTGGCATACAAAGATTTTTTCAATTGGAAAGAGATGCATGAGCAAGAAAAGTGTATAGTGATCTCAAACAAAACAGAAATTTCGTAGAAACATGCATACATAATGTTGAGTTAGATGTCCTTTTCGTCACTCAAAATTCATAGAAAGACATATTTTGGATGCTACAAGAGTGTGATCTTTCTTCAAGCAAAATACGTTTCAACTCTAATAAATTTAGATTATACACCTTCAAAGGTAAGTTGTAAGTTCAAAATATTAAAAAATTCATTAAATTTAGGTAAATTCTAATAAGTTTAGTTCTTAATAAGTTTTTAGGAAAGATAAAGTAAGTATTACACACACCCTAAAACTTGTGGATTTGATTGATCTTGCATTTCTCCTCTAAAGTACTTATACACTAAAAATAATAGAGATACATCTTGGTGTGAAAACTCTCTCATAAGTCATGATAGATTTGTCTTGTTATTAGCTGATAGAGAGAAATAATGTACATATGGAGATGAAAGAGCAAATTTTCGATAAGATTATAGAATATTGTTCCCGTTTTCTTTTGTTGTTTTTATTTGAAATCGGAGAAGAAATTGATGCAATTCAAAATATGAAAAAGATTACACTATTTTAAATTAAATTAAATTAATTAAAAATAAAAATTCTTGCCTTTTTGAGTTATTATATGTTAGACAACCAATAATACAACAAGTTTGAGGGGGTAACAGAGTAAAGTAACTACAAATTAGATAGTGAACATATTTATTGCTATTTGAGTTACTTTATGTTAGACAATCCATTTAGGCAAAAGTTTGAGGGGTTAAAAGGTAAAAAAATGACTACTGAAAAGTGTAAACACATTTATTGCAACATAAAACTAATGAGAAATTTGATTTATAAATTATATTATTTATGTAAAGATTCAAAATAGAAACAAAACATATTGAAATTTCCTGATGGGGAATACATAAACAACAAAAGAAAACAGAGCGAGTATTTACTTATTATGAGATATCAAAATGTGAAGTCCCATTTAAAGTAGAAATAGTTATTTGGTCTACAATCAATGTTTTCAACAATTAAACTACTACTCTCTATTGTATAAGAGAAGGGGGAGAGTTATGATCTCCTCGTATAAATTTACTTAATTGCCCTTAGTAAACCAACTACTACCAAAAAAAGGGAGAAAATAAGTCAAACGCAAATATAGCATTAAAAATCAACTTACATACCAAATGCAATCAAATTATAATTGAGCCACCAAAAAAAGAAACATTAACTGCAAGATTTAGTACATTTATGCTCAAAAAATTAAAAAGAAATATTAGATCAATCAGATATCTTATTAATCAATTAACCAACACAATCAAAAATTACATTAAAACGAAAAATTTAATCAATTAACAAAGTGAAATGATTCATTTAACACAAAATACTATGTTAATACAACATAAGAAATCCAAAATAAATTCACTTAAAATTCTTTTATTATTCATCAACTTTAATTTCAAAAATCTAAAGTAAGGAATAAGTAAAATAAATATTAATAAAAGAAGGCTTCAGTGATAGAGGCTTAACCTACAAATTTTAGCTAATTTTTTTTTTAATATTTACATTTTAAACCCTATTTATGCGCAAAAAGACTAGAATTTATGTTTGATAAAACAAAAAAAATCAAGCATGCATTGGGTGCACAATTTGCTAGTACTTGATTATGATATGTGCCTAGGAGAAATGATAAACCACTAACGGATAGTGGGTTCACCATCCATTTTCAGGCATTTTGGTAATTTCTCGAGGAAAAAAGTGAAAAGCTGAAATCTTATAAACCTATATGTTTGTGTATCAAAAACACTTGTTATTGATAAACCAACCCATGCTTAGATGTTAGAGGCACTTGTTACTTACAAAACAATCCTTGGTGGTGTGAATTAAATGTAACATTTTGTCAAAAAGTAAGATTGTTATTTCTGATAGAAAAAAAAAGTTTTCTTGATTTGCATGTTTTGGCCAGCTTTTCCTCCTAAATAGTACAACTTGATATTCATATAAACCCACGTATGTGTATCAAAAACACTTATTATTGGTAAACCAACCCAAGTTTATGTGTTTGAGAGAATTGAGATACTTGTTACTTACAAAACAACCTTTTTTTGATGTGAATTATGTAACTTTTTGTCAAAAAGTAAGATTGTAATTTCAGACAAAAAGTAAAAGTTGTCTCGATTTGCTCGTTCTAGTGAGCTTTCCCCCCTAAAAAGTACAATTTGATATTTATGAAAACTCATTTTTGTGCGTTTAAAACACTTATCATTGATAAACCAACTCATATTATGTGTTTGAAACAATTATTACTTATAAAATAAACCCTTGTTGGTGTGAATTAAATTTAACTATTTGTCAAAAAATTTTAAAAAAGAAGAGTGCCTTTTTAAATTTTTATCAAATCCGAAATTTGGTTTCGAAATACTGAATGTGGGGTACATGTATTTTCAGAGGGAAAAAGTACTGTAGCTCAATTTGCAGCCACCTTTTCACTTTTTTATTTGGTTAAATGACATTTTTACCTTAGATATTGGATAAGAAATCTAAGGATGAGTTTATCCCTCATACTCAACTCCAGACTTCGCCACATCAACTTTTCACTAATTTTTAATTCTACAGACTCACTTTAGACTCATTCTAATTTTATACTTTATTCCTCATACTCTATACAGACTCACTCCACCAAAAAAAAAAACATGGCAATTTTTAACTAGTCAAAAAATATATCATTGGCATGGCAAAAGTCTTAAGACGAGTTTTGAATATCAAAACGCAACTCAAGACTCTATCCAAGACTTTACTCAAATATAACCGAGCCTTACCATAAAGCTCTCCTCAAAACTCCCCTTAAAACTCCCAATATTCTCACCCTAATATCTCTTAGCAGTTTATCACGACTCATGTGCATAGTGCATATTACAATGACTTGTAATTTTGAGGAAGATACAAGTTATATTCTCAAAGCAACCAATATTTGGTTAATTTTCAAGATGCCCATAATTTGTCTCAAATTTCCCCTATAATATAGGATAAGCTCAACAGCTCACCCTATACCGATATGGAGTATTGGTTTTGTCCAATCATATACAGTATAGAATAATACTTCAATATCTCCTTTTCACGGTGCTTCTTTATGTTGCTTTTGTGTGTTGTAAAGTGTGATGTATATAGTGTAATGTAAGTTTGAAAGTTGGTGTTTTCATATAAATTGCAGTATGAAGGAGCTGTAAAAGAGGACGGCAGAGGACCCTGCGTCTGGGATACATTTGCACACAGATTGGGTAATTATTCTTTCATTTGTTTATTTAGAAGAAAGTCACAAATCACAGTATGAGAGCGAATTTTCTTTTAGAGTTGGGATTACAAAGCTAACTTCATCTAAAGAAAAGAATAATTATATTTTAGGTTCGACTTCTATTATGGACACTTTGGAAAAGAGTTTCCTTTCGTCTTTTCTCACTCTAGTCTGCTAACTTAATCGGGTTGGCCATTTAGAGATTTCAGTTCTTACAGAACCTTTCATCTTAGTTCTTTGGGACACCACAAATCAAACAAGTATTCCAGTGGTAAGGTTATGGCCTATGGGAGATACTTAGAGCAACTCCAATGGTTGTAATTTTGGACTTGCTTGCAATATTTGAATGTAGTGAGCAAGTTGCTTAACCATTGGAGGAAGATAATTGATACCTGCTTGAGAGCAACACCTGTTCCACCAAGCTAATTGCTTGACTTTAAAAAGGCAATATGGCTTGAAATTGGAAAAAAGGAAAGGTGATGCTCACACTCCATATGATTGGTGAGTGCATCTCCATCCACAATAAAGGTATAATTTTTTTTTTGTTTCCTATTTAATTATAATTGAATAAAAAATTAAAGTTGAAAATATTGATTGAGATGTGGGACCATTTAAGCAACAATGTATTGTAGCTCACCATTGGAAGACTCTGTAGCTAGAAAACAATATTGCTTCAAAAGTTGACGTGGCAAATCAAGTTACAAGGTATTGTAGCTCACCATTGGAGTTGCTCTTATAATCCCGTATTCTAGAAGTGAAGTCGGTGGTTCTTGGGTACACGAGGTTTGCTGAAGTTACCTAAAGATAACGATTATTTTGGGTTAATGTGATTTAGATTGACAAAAAGTTATTAATCTCTATTATATAAGGGAAGGGGGAGCAATGGTGTCCTCTTTTGAAATGCCAATTTTGCCCCCCTTCTCTTTCTAAATTACAAAATAGTGTTTGTATTATTGACTTTGCCACATTTAAGAGCTGCCTATATTTGGCAAACTATATTCCTCCTATTTTTTCCCTCAAAAAGATGTTACCATATCCAGTTCCCACAGCCACAGTCAAGGAAAAAAATATTTCGTGCCATATATCATACAGGTTGCGCGAATTCGATTATGGGCTTATAACTACACAATACTACGATCTAATAAATTTTTTATAACTCAGAAGAGAAGCTTCAAACAAAAGAGGGAACGAAAAAACTAAAATAAAATTAAAACGCTAATAACTTAAGAGGTCATGATTAGATTAACAATATTCGCGCATTTCCAAAATATTATTATGTTCGCAATGACATTTTCTGAAATTTTCAATGATATATAATTTTTTTCTCCTAAAATGTTCAAATTTTTACTCTTATGCTGAAGAAAATCGAGTTTCTGTTTTGAAAAAAATTCAAGCACGCATCGCGTGCAAAAATTCTAGTATTCATTATATGCCTAGTGTATATTAAAAATATATGTTCTTGCTTATTTAGAGAGCAAGTTGAGCAGACAAACAATAAGTACTACTCCCAATGAGCAAATAAGTATAAGATAAACTTGGATATACATCTTACGGGGTCTCCATTGGGATGGCTTGTAACGAGTTCATAGGTTGGCATTGTATAAATTTACTAGAAGTTCTTTCAATATTGGCCTTATTTGAGGAGAAACACTTGACATCTTATCATTGGAGGCTAAAATAGATTCTCATAGGCACAATAGGTACCAAAGTAAGAGTTACTATACCAAATGAGGTATTACCAAAATTTAAAGTCGATACCAAATTACTGTATCCAAAGGAGGTATTAGTGATACCAAAGTTCAAAGTTGATACCAATGTAAGTATAATTGGTGCCAACGTAAGTATAATTGGTATCAAAACTCAAAGTTGATACCAAAGTTCACTTACACTAGATACCAAAATAAGAGTTATTTCGGTATTGATACCAATTGTACTAACCTTCGGTATAAGTACCAAAGTTCAGCGTCTATTTTTTGTCCTTTTACGCGAAATATTAAGCGTGCCCCTACGGCCTCTCAAGATGAGAGGCCTAGACAAGCTCTTATCTGAGCCGACTACTCAAGCTCAAGCTTTGTAATCCACATCTAAGTTATTAAAACAATCTACAACTTTAGAAATTGTATCAAAATGATGGTTTTTTATTACATACAAAAGGGAGCCAAATCATGATATAAGAATTCCCTCTGAATTGAAGCCTAATTAACAATTGATAAGTTCTACTATGAGTTGCTAAATATATTAAAACCATAACAATAATTTTGATGCAGGAAAGGTCATTGATTTCAGTAACGCTGATGTCGCAAACGATCATTATCATCGATACCTTGTAAGATTTACTATGATTTTCATACTTCATAAACCCTTGTAGAAAAATTGTCAAGGCCTTTTTTTCTTTCGTAAATGTGTTGAATTTTGGTGAACTACAGGAAGATGTAAAACTTATGAAAGACCTAGGAGTCAGTGCATACAGGTTCTCTATATCTTGGACCAGGATCTTCCCAAGTAATGATTCATTTCTCTCCCCTCTCAGTTCATATCTTTTGATTAGCTATGCTAAAAATCCTTCAGTCTTTGTGCTTAATCATGTATAATATTTTGATTGACAGATGGAACCGGCAAAATTAATCAGGCCGGAGTTGATCATTACAACAATTTAATCAATGCCTTACTAGCTAATGGTACATATTAATCAATCAGTTTTAGGGGGTGTTTGGTTCATATAGTGGTATGGGTTTGGAATCAGGAATGAAACCAAGGTGGTATAGGTTTGGAACTTGATACCTAATACCATGTGTATACCTAGAGGTATTGGTATGAGTCAAACCCACCTCCCCTTGGGTTTCTAAACCCCGTACCTTATGGGTTTGAGGTATGGGTTTTAAATCTATCAAATTATTAAACAAACACTAGGTATGGATTTCATTCATTCTAAACCCATACCTCATACCAGAATCATATGAACCAAACGCTTAGTTAATTGGTTTTTGGGAAATTATTGTATCTAAATAATAGCTAAAAAATATTACAGGAATTCAACCATATGTGACAATGTTTCATTGGGACACACCTCAAGCATTAGAGGATGCATACAAAAGTTGGCTTAGCCATCAAATCGTGTAAGAGAACTGTGATTGTACTTATATTTCTCCCAGAAGTTCATGTTGTTTGAGTTACTTCTCATATTCGAAGGGTGTTTTCGTTTGTATGCTATAGAAACGATTTTGGGGCGTATGCAGAAACTCTGTATCAGAAGTTTGGGGACAGGGTTAAGCATTGGATAACGTTAAACGAGCCCCACACGGTGGCAGCTCAAGGCTATGATATTGGCATCTTCGCTCCAGGGCGATGCTCCATCCTCCTTCACCTGTTTTGCAGGGCAGGGAATTCTGCTACTGAGCCATACATTGTTGCCCACCACTTGCTTCTTGCTCATGCTACTGCTGTCAATATTTACAGGACAAAATACCAGGTAAATGTACTTCAGTTTTCTACTTTCCTCTACACTGTGAACTATAGTTTGATCTTTGATTAAAAGAATAACTCTTAAGTCTCTAACACCCCCTCTCTCTTTAATTAGTTTCCTCTTGCTGCCAATAGTTTTTTGAATGAAGTGTGTAATATTAAGCATTATCATGTAGGATCGCAAGTGAAGATATTAATAGTCAAAGACATGTAACAAAAGATACTTCTATATTTTAGGAATCAAATATTCTCTTGTTTTGTATTTGAAAACTATGATATTCTTAGTACTTGGACCTGCCTAAGATAATTTTGAGAGTATAGTTTGAAGATCTTAGTAACATATTTAAGCTATGTTCAGTACTTAAGTACCTCATTTTAACTTATTTGAGAAAAATTTAGTTCAAATAAACGCCTACAGAATGCAGATAACAGCTAAGAAGCCTTAAATAAGGTATCTAACGAGTTAAAATTTAATCAAGTTTAGGGCTAATAAGCTGGTCTTATAGTTCATTGTTGTGATATTGGCAGAGAAAACAACGTGGAACAATTGGAGCAGCATTTGACGTAATGTGGTATGAGCCCGCGACAAACACAACAGAAGACATTGAAGCAGCTCAAAGAGCCCAAGATTTTCAGCTTGGCTGGTATAACTTAACTTTATGTACATCTATTATATATACTGGTTTAAATTATGCCAAATCTAAAGACATGAATTAACTAATAAGCGCAATGAATTGTTAGGTTTCTCGATCCATTGATGTTTGGGGACTATCCAAGTTCAATGAGGGAGCGAGTTGGGGATCGTTTGCCAAAATTTTCTGCAGCAGAATCATCTCTTTTGAAAGGGTCTCTAGATTTTGTTGGCATAAATCATTACACTACATATTATGCAAGAAATAACAAGACTAATATTATTGGGTTTCTACTCAACGATGCTCTTGCTGATTCTGGCACCATAACTCTTCGTAAGCTTAACATATCTTACTCTGCGTATCCCAAAATTTCTGCTACTTTTTTGATCTCAAAAGTTCCTAATATCAAGCTTATTTTTTCCCATTTCAGCATTTGGTCATGACGGGAAACCTATTGGAGAAAGGGTACGCATCTACATGCCCACTAATCTATCTTTAACTATCCGAAACAAGCCATTGGTGTTGAGTTTTTCCTTGGATCCTAGACTATTGAGATTTGGTTAATTGATCATTTGGGTGCGTTTATTTATGTAGGCTAATGCAATATGGTTGTACATTGTACCTCGGGGGATGAGAGAATTGATGAATTACATCAAGCATAAATATGGAAATCCCATTGTTTTCATTACTGAAAATGGTACTCCTTTTGTCTCCCTTTTTATACTTTCAGAGGATATTATAGAACTTGTGAAAGAAGTATTTCACAAAAAAAATTATATTGTAGGAATGGATGATGGGAATAGTATCTTCAAATCCTTAGAAGACGCGCTTAAAGATGAGAAAAGAATTCGATACTTCAATGGCTATCTTGAAAATCTAGCTGCAGCTATCAAGTAAGTGATAGTTATCCAAGGGACTAGATGATGTTATTGAAGAGTCTAGTTTAAATATCATAACAACTGACAAGGAAAATGTGCTATGCTTGTTAAAAATGCAGGGAAGATGGATGTAATGTGAAAGGATACTTTGCATGGTCATTATTGGATAATTGGGAATGGGCAGCTGGTTATACTTCTAGATTTGGTCTTTATTATGTGGATTACAAGAATAATCAGAAGAGATATCCCAAGAATTCTGTTCAATGGTTTAAGAATTTCTTTAATCCTACTTGTTGAATGATCCGTGATCGTTGTAAAAAGAATTCTTTTCATCAAGGAAAAGAGATATCTCATGTAATTTCAACAAAAAAAATAGAGTGCAAAAAGAAAACAAAAGAAAAAAAATAGAGTGCAAAAAGAAAACAAAAGAAAAAAGTAGTGTTAAGAAAAAACTATTCTTCCAATTAGGTTCATGTTGTACCATTTCAACTTTCAAATGAATTGAATCTCATAATTTATTCTTTTAGTATTATTTCCTAAAGTTGTTTTTTTTTTTTCCTTTTTGAGAGAAGATTGGAATTAGACCTGGGCATGGACCAGGCTTGTTCACGGGCTCGAGGAAATGGCGGGTCGGGCTTAAAATTTTCAGATTTTGTCCACGGCCCGGCCCAGGCCTAGGGGCCCGCGGGACGGGCTCGTGCCTCCTGCGGGCCTGACCCGTGTTTTATGTTATTTTTTTGTATTTTTGACAGTTTTAGGCTAAAAAAGAAAGGAAATGAACCTTCGCCCCACAGGCCGGCCCATGCGGACTCGTGCCTTTGCGGGCCTGAAATAAAACTTCTTGACCGTGACAGCCCACGACCCATGTAGCATGGTCGGGCCGGGCCGGCCCCCGTGCTGTCCCGGCCCATGCACACCTCTAAATTTGGAATTGGTTATATGGTTTTTCAACTGTACTTGTAATCATGCTAAGCAATACTTTTTCTGTAATTTCTTCACTAATGCATTTTTAGAATGAGAAATTAAATGTCCCGTCAAAACAAAAAAAAAAAAGAGATATGAAGTGATCAAATCAATTCCTCACGCGTCTCGACAGAGAGCTACTAAAGTTTGTGATGAAGATGAATACCATGAAAAACTTTATCATATAAATTAGCTTGCATTATATTAGAAAAATGGCTTTCTAAAATTGATAAAATCTCTAACAAAAGTCGATTCCTATCAAAATGTTATAGGGGAAATTAAGAATACCAATATATATTACCAAACAGATCAACTATAGTAACTATTAAAAGTAAATAGCCTTATCAGATACATTATCACATGTAGAATTTACAGGGGTAGTTAATGCCTTGTGCAGGGTGAGCAAATGCACAGGGCCTCCACGAATTCTCCGTCCAAATAAAAAAGAAATTAATCTAATTATAGGTGTTTATTTTCAATTTATTGGGTCTAATATTGGATGCAAATTCAAAGAGATTAATTTATATTCGGTGTTTTGCTCCATTCTTCCTATTCTCCAAAACAAACCATTAATGATTCTTCCATCTTTTCCTATTAACAAAAAATTTTCAATCCTCAGAATTTAATTTAGCACAGGGCTCCTAAATTTGTACGGAACTACCCTGAGAATTTATCACTACTCGTTGTCCACCAACATCAGCAGTCTCGTCGGACAACTTAATTAGTCAAGGCTTGTCCTCAAAACTTAGCTGAGTTAAGCACTCTATGCATTTGGGTAAGTAAAGAAGATGGCTACGCACAAAGTTTGCAAGTGATTGTTTGAAAGATTGCCCTTCAATTGCTTGAAGAGAGATTACAAGCTAAGTGCGATGGTTGAATGTACGAATGAGTGGAATGCCTATTTGATAGAGTATAAAACTGTTTCTAGGACTCTAACCATCAACTAAACTTTTGGTTGAGTTAGTCCTGTGACATGGTACCAGATAGTTAGCCAGCATGACATAACGGTCACAGGTTCAAATCTCATTCACCCGTCATTTTTAAGTGGAATATTCAACGCTAGATATGAGGGAGGCATGTGTTGCATCAACACTTCAAGCTCAATGAGCTCCCGCGTAAGGGGGCGTGATAGAGTATAAAACTATTCCTAAGAAGACTCTAACCATCGGCTTAACCTTTTGGTTGAGTTAGTCCTTTGACACTATTTATAATCTTATAGGCCTTCATATTCCTAAGTCTAGAATGTCACTAAGAATGTTCCCTTAGTCCTTAAAGGAACTCTTTACACAAAGGTTGTTTTCTAACTTCCGTACACATATGTACAAAGATGTTCTAGACTTTTTCTAGCTTAAAATATCTACACAGGCCACTCCAGTACTAAAACACACAAGTGCTTTTCGGAACATCTAGAACATTTCGAAGAGCAATAACTTCTATGTCTCATTGTCTTGCACTAACTTATACTTTTGGGCCTCATCTTAAAAAAGTAGCCTAATATTGCCTTCCTTGGCCTGGCGGACACACCTTCACCAATCAGCCAAAGCAACATAATTGTTGTAACATATGTTGCATAAGGTTTTTAGTAGGTTTACTTTTAGTAGCAGGTTTTATAAAGAAGTTATTTTAGAGAGTGACAACAGAATAATATGCAAATAAGTACATGCACTCATGTAGATTTCTCGAATTTTGTATTCTCAACTGTTAGAAGCAAAGCATTACTCGAGTTACCTGAAGTATATAATAGGATTTTTAGTTAAGATCATTTTTGTTTATTAAGATGACTAGATGAGCATTTAGTTAAAGAGCCATTTTGCTATTACGGGTCCATATTAGTCTCAAATTATACATCAGTTCCTTTTATGCAAAATACACCCACAAAAGATCAATGTCTTAAATTATTATGATCATCAATTATGAATTAATCAATTATTAAACTGTTTGCCCTCATAAGTTTCACTGAACTTCCAATTTGCAGGAGCCACATTATCAGACTCCACCATTCTCCCATCACTAGTAGTCACTTGAAACGATAAACTCTGACCAACAAGAGGAGTAGTAGTCACCCAATTTTGTCCCCAACTCCTTGTCATTTGTAACCAACCAGTGTTAGACCCCTTAATCTTAACATCATCAACATCACCAGCACCACCCACATTATAAACCAACACAAGAATCCAATAAGGGTTGCCCTTAATCTCGAACTTAATGCCTCCTTTTTTTACACACGGCACACGGCGATAAGCCACAGGGACAATGCCACCCTCATAGATGGCTATTTTCCTGAACATGGGTTGAGTTAGATCAAAGTGTTTCCAAGGTGGATTGCACCAGTTTCCCGTAGGTTTGGTGTAGTTAGGAGGGCAAAAATTGGTGGCTGTAACATGAATGGTTTGGGTGCCTTTAAGGCACCAATTTGAGTTGTAGCACATGATTTGGTAGCAAGCTCCGCATGTTAGACCGTCATTGAATAGGGCTGTGCTTAGTGCTGTTGTTTCGAGGCCGTAGCCCTCCTCGAACAGATCTCCGTACCCGCAAGCTCCTTCTGCAAGTTCATATAAATGATTGTTGATTAGGTACTTAAACTAGGAGTGTTTATGAAGGGGGGATATGTTGTGCATAATGTTGTCAAAGTTATGCAAAGAAGGGAGTAAAACTTAATACACCATTATTACATGGTACAGCAGGGTGAATCGTTTTTGGAGGTACAGCACAAATAATTAATAGTATGACATATGTTTCTTCCTTTACTTACAAGTCACAAGCACTTCATAGAATATGATTTAATGAATAATGAATTCGAAGTTTTTTTTGTCATGGTAAAATAAATTTGTGGAAAATAAAATCTAGGGTCGTAGTTGTTGCTGGAGAAATCTAATAAAGAAGACAAAGCCGAGCCACTCGGACTTGCGCATGGGAAGTGATCGAGCAAAGGATACATTAATTAACTTGCTTGTATGATCTATTGAAAAATTTGTCAAAACCTACATTATAAAAATATGTGTTAATGAAAACTACTATTGATTGACTACCTTTTGAGTAATTACCTTTTAAAGTGAAATTGTTGTATGAAACTACATATCTTTTGTATGGGTAGTACCCAAGTCCGCTGTCAGACATACATGATGTGTTCGACATTAATTTTCTATGACGCGACCTCATCCTGTTGAGCCAAACCATTCTTAAATGATTGTCCAAGATGGCACTCGAAAATGACAAATAGGGGAATTTTTCCTCCAGTCAGACTAATCTCAGTCGCACACGTGTCAATGGATTACGCATCTTGTCAAATGAACAATACTCCTATAGATAGCCAAATGATACTATTCTCTGGGTACATTCTGGATACCACTTTCTCTTTCTATCTCTCTCTCTTTCTCTCTAAATCCTTAACGGATACATACTGACTTGAACATTGGAGAAGGTTTCCTTGCATCTCCCCAAGGGTAGTTTACATTTGCTCTCTTGCAGCCCCCCAATCACGGAACCCCCCCACAATGACTGATGGACACCTCATAGGTTCGCCACTGTTTCAACACCAAAACAATTTGGCGCTATAAGGAGGGGCCTCCTATCTTTGGAACCGATCATGGACAAGACGGACACCACAAGTCGCAGTCCACTAGAATTCGAAGCCAGTCAAGGGTCTCCTCAACCTCTTATTACCATACTTGTAGGGGCACCTAAGTTCCAGTTCAGGGTGCCCGAGAACAATGCTAAGCAGACTCCAGACAACAACATTATTCAGGTGAACCCCGATAATATACCACTCAATCTAGCTCAACTAAGTCAGTTTTCTCCAGAGTAGTTGAAGACGGTTGCTTCATTCATACAAATGCTAACGGGCACTCCTCAGCATAATGTTAACACCCCAACTCCTAATGCAAGAGCCGGTCATTCCCCGTAAGCGATCACTGGTAGTAGCCGGTATAATCACTAACGGTACACCGGTATGAAAAATGCGTTCCTTCACTCGTGAGGGACGTTAGTTGGAGATGCAATCGGAGCATCCTAAGTATGAACAAACACTTCTGGATACAGAAGAGCTTAATAATTCATAGGACGAGAATCAAAGTTGTTCCCACCGAGAGTACAATACCAATGGTGCTAGTAACTAGTCGGTTGGCGGACATTTGTTAATCAAGCCTAAACTCTCTCCCTTTGTGCCGAAGATTCTGAATCATCCTATGCCAAGGATTAAGATGTCGTCATGCAAATATGATGGTAGTTCCAACCCTGACGATCACATCGCGGCCTATGAGGGACATATGTACTTGTACACCCAGGTGGATGTCATATGGTGTAAGGTGTTTCCATCCATATTTACCAAAATTGCTTAGACATGGTTAAAGGTATGCCTAGTATCATTTTTAGTTTCTCTCAATTGTCGTCCATATTCAGCACTCATTTTGTGAGCAATAGGCGTCGAGAGCGCACCACTAGGGAATTATTGTGCATCAGGTAAGGAGAAATAGAGGCCCTTTGCGAATACACTCGGTCGTATCAATATTAAGGTCATCTCAATTCTCCGTTTATAGCAGGATGTGGCAATACTGACCTTGATGAAGGGACTAAGAGAGCGGTCCGCATTCAGGAGCAATCTAGGTCGTAAGAATTTCACATCACCGGGTCCGGTGCTTGGAAAAGCAAATGATTTCAACATCATGAGTCGTAAAAGAAGAAAGATGAGAAGTCACGGAAGGGATAAGGGTCGAGATAATGAATGTGGTCGCGATGAGAGGAAGGAGTCAAATATGGTAAAGAAAGGCAATGACCGAGAGCGTGGTGACCGAGAAAGAAGTGAACGCAAAGCGAAGTTTGATGCGTACACTTAGCTCACGACCTCCATGGCACAAATCTACACCATGAATAAGGAAAGTGATAAGTGGCAGCGGTCCAAAAAGATGTTCCATAAGAATAGTGACAAGACTAAATGATGTGATTGTCTTGGGGATACAACCACCTAACTGAGGATTGTAGGCACTTTAGGATAATTTGGAAAATCTTATTCCTAGAGCCTATTTCACTCATGTAAAGTTCAGACAAATGATGGTGATTTGGTGAATTTCAAGGATTAGAATGTTCAGTCTCGGATAGGGGAGATAAATGTGCTCAATGGCGGTCCCATTCATGGGGGAAGTGTCAATGGGGCAAAGGCCATTCTTTAGGAGTTCAAGCATCAAGTTAACTTCAACGAAAGTTGCCATTAGTAGAAACCGCTAGCTACGACGGCCATATCTTTCTCGGTTGAAGATTCAAAACATGTAATATACCCCCATGACGACCCCTGGTGGTCACTTTGAAAGTTGCAAATTGTTTGATTCATAGAATCTTGATAGATGGAGGAAGCTTTGCTAACATCTTATTCTTGTCGACATTCGAAAATTTGATGATTGGCCGAGAGCATCTGCAACCATTACGATACCTAGTGATAGGATTCACGTGCACGTCATCAATACCTGAAGGGATCATAAATTTGCCAGTCATAGTAGGTGAGAATGACGATGCCAGAAATTTAATGGCCGAATTTCTGGTAGTAGATGTTCCGAGAGCATATAACGCAAAGGTCAAGAGAACCTTTATTCATGATGTCCAAGGAGTGGTATCCACTTATCATTTGACCATGTTGTATGTATCCTATCAGGGTACGACAATGAAGATAAGGGGAAATCAGGAGACAGCCAAATCGTGCTACTAAACAGCTTTGAAATAGCCGGCACGAAGGAAATCTGTTGAGGATTTAAGTACGCCAACAAGGAAAGAAAAAAGAGCAAAAAGAAAGCAATGGCAGAGGAGGAACAATTAGAGAAGAAGAATGAAAACGTCGTGGAAATAACAATGGAGGAACTAGAAGTTAGGCCAAACGATATACCAAGGCCCAAACCTGATGGTGAGTCTAAGAAGGAAATGTTGGCAGACGATCTGAAGAGGACGATCGCTATCGGAACGGATATGTATCCAGAGGTCAGAATCAACATGGTGACTCTCCTACGAGAAACCGATGATGTACTCGCGTTCTTGGTGGATGAGATGCCTGGAATAGACCCGTTTGATGGTTCATCGTTTGAATGTCGATAGTGCAATCCGTCCAGTTAAACAAAGAACATAAATTTTTCAGCAAAAAAGAATAAGGCAATCAAAGAAGAAGTTGATAAGTTGTTGGCGGTTGATTTCATTGAGGCTTGTGACTACCTAAAATGGTTGCCAAATGTAGTGATGGTGATAAAAGCAAGTGGCTAATGGCGGATGTGTGTAGATTTCATGGATATCAACAGAGCATGTCCAAAATATTGTTATTATCTATTACCGAGGATATACCACCTCATGGACTCCACTAGAGGTTATGCATTACTGAGTTTCATGGATGAATTCTCGGGGTATCACTAGATCAGTGTCCTAGAGGCCGATAGAAATAAAGCTACATTTATCACGGACTACGAAGTTTATAATTATAAACCAATACCCTTTGGCTTGAGAAGTACTGAAGCCACATATCAGAAACCAGCCGACAAGGTATTCGTGTACCACAAGGGGAGAAACATTGAACTATATGTGGACGATTTTATCTTCAAAAATAACACTGAACGTGAACACATTGATGACCTGGCAGAAACCTTCAGCATAGGGCTATTTAGAGTGCGGTCCAGACCGTACCAAATCGTTTTTTCGCGGTTTGGGTTGGTTTGCGGTTTTAAAATTGCGGTTTGGGTTATGATTTCAAGCAAATCGCGGTTTACGGTTTGGGTTGGGTTTTCATTTTTGTATACCAAAACCGCAGCGCAAACCGCAATTTTATATGTTTCTTTTTTGAAAAAAAAATTAATACACTTGACAAGGTGGCATACAAGTATGAAACTGAAAAAAGAAGTTTGAGGTAAAGAACTTTAACACTTTTGATAAATCATTATTTAAGTTTAGTTATGAAGTCAACTTCATATATATTTGGATTCTTATTAATAATTTTATTTACTCTTAGATTACAAAATTAATGTCGGGGAGGAAAAAATGGTTAAACCGCAAACGGTTCGGATTGGGTTGGTTTGGGGAAAAGTGTTGTGCGGTTTGAGTTCGAAAAATGTCAAACCGTATATTTGCGGTTTGGGTTGGGTTACATCCCAAACCGCGAACACCTACTTCAGCACTTTGAGAATATACAAGATGAAGCTCAACCCAAAGATATGTGTCTTTGTAGTAAAAGCAGGGAAATTTTTGGGAATCATGGTTAGTAAGAGAGGGATTTGACACCAATCCAGATAAGGTTCATGCAATCGTTGATTTTCCAGAACCAAAAGGTGTCAAGGACATACACAGGCTGACAAGATGGATGACTGTCTTGACTCGATTCATTTCAAAGTCGATTGACAAGGCCTTACCTTTATTCTCGTTGTTAAGAGGAAACAAAAAGTTTGAATGGGGAAAGGAGCAGAGAAAAGCTTTTATTGCGGTCAAGGAACACTTAAAAACTCTCCCTAACATCTCTCGACCAGAGACATGAGATACTTTGCAATTGTATATCTCGGCCTCACTAAAGACTGTCGCAGCCGTTTTTTTGGTGGAAAAGGAGAAGAGACATCAACCAATATACTTTGTCAGTCATATTTTGAATGGGACGGAAAGTCGTTATCAATTGGTCGAGAAGATGGCGTTAGCAGTGATAATCGCTTGGAGAAAGCTCAGACCATATTTTGACTGTAATCCCATCCATGTTCTAAAAAAAACCAGCCTCTAGAAAAAGCACTGCAGAAAATGGGTAGTTCAGGCCGCCTTCTGAAATGGGAAGTCGAGATATCCGAGTATGACATCCAGTACAAGCCTTGAATTGCGATAAAGGCACAAGCACTGGCGAACTTTGTCGTAGAAAGCATCTTATGAAGAGGAATAGCATGTTAAAAAGGAAACTTGGATGTTAGTGGTAGATGGCTCCTCAGTCGTGAGGGGATTTGGGGCCGACATTGTAATGACTAGCCTGGAAAAAATGTATTATTTGAGTATGCCATAAAATTCACTTTCTCGGCATCAAACAACAAAGCAGCACAACAAGAATCCGCGTCTTTAGCGTCTGACATTAGGGTCCGTCTTAAAAACAGACGGTATCCGTGAAAATAGCGTCCGTTTCTCCATCATACGGTAAATAGAGTCGACTTTAGCGTCCGTCTACGAATCGGACGACAAATAGCGTCCGCCTTGGGACAATAACGTCCGGATTTTTAGCAGACACAAAGTAGCGTCCGTCAAGCGGACGCTAAAGTCCTTTGGCGGACGCTATTTGCACGGATATACCAAAACCACTTCGACCCCTCCCCAGAATTTTTCGACCACAACTTTCCCAATCTACGAAAAACCTAACCTCACCCTCTCATTTTAGCCGGCGAATCTCTAACTCGTGTCGCCGGACACTCGCCGCTGCTTCTCGCCGGACACTCGCGTGGCGTTTCGCCGGACACTGTTGCCGGACCCTCGCCGTATAAGGCCACGATTGTTGGATTGAGAATGTGTATAGCTACAGGTGCAAAGATTGTATCACTGAAAACAGAGTCACGACTTGTCAATGGGATACCGAAAGGAGAGTTTAAACTTTGAAGTTAGGGAGCCAAACATGCCAAAATATGTAGAAAAAGCCAAAGAGATGATAACTCAATTAAATCACTTCGAAGTTCAGGCAATCCCAATAGACGGGTTATCTAAACTGGCAAGTTCTGATTCTCTGAACATAGAGAGGTCTGTCATGGTAGAAGTTTTAAAAGAAATAAGCATTACTGAAAAACTGTGACCGCGATCAATATCAACCAGCAAGGTGAATGGATCAGTGAGATGGTAGCGTATAAGTTATCGGGTTCACTTCCTCAGAACGCCATGAAAGCAAAGAGGTTGAAGCGACAAGCCAACTGGTATATCATTTATCAAAATGAATTGTACAAGAAGTCCTTCAGTTTGCCATTGTTAAAATGCGCAACGACATGGGAGTCTATAAAATACTAGAAGAAATTCACGAGGATATTTGTGGGAACCATATTAACGGAAAGGCATTGGCATTGAAATCCCTCATAGTCGGGTTCTTTTGGCCAAGTATGTTGGCGAATGCACAGAGTTATGTGAAAAGATGTGACAAATGTTAGAAATTTGCTCCTATCATCAATAGGCCTGCAATTAACCTCCAGCCAATACTCTGTCCGATATCGTTTGCACAATGGGGTTTGGATATTTTAGGACCGTTTACAACAGCTACTGGCGGACGCAAATTCTTGATTGTTGGTATCGACTATTTCACGAAGTGGATCGAGGCTGAGCCGTCATCAAAGATGAAGTCAAACTAGGTCAAAAAGTTTATATGGCAAAGAATAATGACAAGATTTGGAATACCGACAGCAATAGTATTTAATCACGGAGCATAATTTGATTGTCGGCCAATCAAAAGTTTCTTTTCCGAATGCAGAGTGAAATTTGAAAATTATATTGATATTAAAATTGTAGTTGTTTGACAAATTTGAGTGAATATGAGGAGAAAAAAGTCAAGACCAAAAAGGGAGGTTTATAGCCATAACCCAGCCAAATGCTTACAACAATTTTCCTTTAAAATTAAAGGTACTACCATTATTTCTTTAAACCGGTCTCATTTGACTTTTACGCTTTCAAACACATAACTTTGACCATTAATTTCTTTAATTATGTAAAAGTAAAAATTGCAAAAAAAGAATATTTGAAAAATGTAGTATGTCAAGACGAAGCTAAACGTATTCCATATAATCTATATATTTTCTTATGTTAAATCATGAAAGAGGAGCATGTGAATAATGTCAAAATACAAAGTGAATAGATTAAAAAGAAATGAGGGGAATACTTTCTTACAACATTTTTATAAGGTAGTTTTATTTATAAGAAAATGTATTTTTTTTGAAAGGATAAAAAAAATGTATTTATATAAGATTGATAAGTTTCCCAAAGTTATTTGTTTCTTTGACGTACGCGTAACTTGCTTCCACATATCCCTCAAAAAAAAAAAAAAAAAAAAAAAACCTTGCTTCCACATATACTGAATAACAAGAAGCCTTTTAATTAGACATAACATTCCCGTCCCCTAAAAAAAAAAAAAAAGACATAACATTCCCGTAAAAAAAAATTAGACGTAACAGGAATTAAAATGGTCCTTAAATTATGCAATTAACAAAGATAGTGGTGAATATGGACCCACTATATACTAATAGCATTTTAACAAACAATCCCTTGTCAATCCAAGCCACTAGGTCACTAAATCACAAAACTAGCTATACTAATAAGAAACTAATATGCCCATTTGATAGAAAATAGAAAATTATATCTATATTATTTTGGAGCACTTTCAACTGTTATATCAATTGAAAAGGTAATTAGCTTTAAAAAAATTGAAATGGTAACTCAAAAGAAGGGGAAATGTCCCTAGGATTAATGTACCTTTAGGCTTTAGAGACGGATCGGATCTTTTAAACGCCATAACTTTAGAGACGAATCTTTTAAACGCCATAACTCTAGGTCCCTAAATGGACTATATATATGTCCTTAATGGACTTGATCCTCTAATTGCTAAGGAAGAATTAGGCTTTCAAGTGCTTTTAAGTTTTTTCTTTTCAGCAAACTTTTACTTATCAATATTAAGGGTAAAATGTCGAACAGGAATTATGATATAGATTAAGTGTTAGAATATTATATATATAATATATCCTAATATCCTATGATGAATTATATGAGGAAGAGAATTATATTCTCTATCAAAAAGAAATTGACTTACGCATAGTTTCACTGCCATTCATGCCGCCGTAGAATGTTGCATGGGCAACCTCCCAGCCATCTTCGATAATCTGAGCATCAATAATTCCCAGCAAAAGAGCTATGGTTGTCATTATAAATGCTGCGCTAGCTCTATTACCATCCATACTCTCCCTGTTTCTCTTTTTCTCGTGTGTGAAGTTGCTTACATACGTTGAAATGTTTTTAGGTACACTTAGTATATTTATAGACAATTTGATCTTGAAGATTGTTTACCCAGTTAAGAAAGACAATTAATTTCCTTGATATTCTCGTTTTATTAAGTGAGAGGAAACAGATTCTGGATCCTCGGTTTACTTTTTATTTGGAGCAAACTCTCCTTTTTTATCAATTCATTATTTGCACACTGAAATTCACCGGGTACCCTCGCACTTTTGAAAATACACGGGGTACCTCTTAGTTTCAACATAATACACTCAAATGCCCTTAATGACTAACGGTATTAACCGTCGTTAGTCATTAACCCTGATTATTTGATTTAAGTCCTAATTAACCCTAACCCTAAACCCTAACCTCCCCGCCCTCTCACCACTCCCACCCAGCAGCTCCCCCACCCTCCTGCAGCTCCCTCCACCCCTGTCGACCCTCCCGTAGCTCCCCCACCCCCGTCGAATCCCCCCACCCTCCCCACTCCACCCATATCGATTCCCCTCTCCTCGCTAATTTTTGCTTTTGGGTTGTTAACTTTCACGAAAAACACCCACCCCCAATAGTCCTGCAGTGACGAAGAACAACGAAGATGAGAATAGGGAGAAACTACAGTGCCGACGAGGGAAGAAGGGCTGCGCGGCTGGCGGCTGCGAGGGTGGGGGGCTTCGGGGCTGCGAGGGGGTGGGGAGGGGTAGGTGGGGGCTGCCATGGTGGGGTTGGGGAAATCGACAGTGGTATGGGGGGAGGGGGTGCTGGGGTGGGGGAAGAGGGTTGCTGGGGGTGGGGGAAGGGGGGTTGTTGGGGTGGTGGGAGGGTGGGGAGGATTAGTGGGCTGGTGGTTAGGGTTAGGGTTAGGGTTAGAGGTAGGAGTCAGGATTAGGTGTTAATTAGGGTTTAGAAAAAAAATAAGGTTAATGACTAATGGCGGTTAACATCGTTAGTCATTAAGGGCTTTGGGTGCGTGTATTATCGTAAAACTGAGTGTTACCCCATGTATTTTCAAAAGTGCGAGGGTACTCTGTAAATTTCGTGAAAATTCGGTGACATTTGGTGAAAAAACGGATATTTATTAGTTTTCAAATAGTAATGATAAGGGAAGCTATGGTGTCTTCCAATGAAATGTCTTTTTTATCCTTAACTAAATATATATATAGCTGACTGGATATTCAGATTTTATACAATTATATCATTTCCTAATTTAAAGATGGGACAAAAATTTCAATAATAAACTAAATAAGCATTAACAAAGTAACTTGACATAATGATAAAAATGGTTACTCAATTAAAAAAAATTACAAAATTTAATTTGACTACAAAAAACTTCACATCTAAATGTTTATCTCAATTTCTAAAAACTTTATAGATTACAGTAATTTGTATAACAATAATTATAAATCACACTTCTATAATATCACTATACAAAAAGTTTACATGATTCTATCTATCTTCAATATCTAATCTATATATTATCCCCGAATAAAATCTTAATGGATTACATTTTATTTTAATGAAATATTCAAATTCTTAACCTATGCCTTGTGACATAGGTTAGAAAAGTCCTATGAATTAAATATTCATTGAGATGAATCAAACAAAATCACACATGACTATATTTATTTCTTATATAATGAAAAAAAATGTAGGATATTCTCTCTAATTGTAAATAGTGTCAAAATTTTAAGTGGGTAAGTTATAAAAAATTAAAAACACAAGGAATACATAAGTATATATGGTTAAAAATTAGTCAGTTCATTTTGTTTATATAACAATATGAGGTTTGTCGTTATTATTAATCTAATTATTTCAACATAACAAACAACCAAGATATTAGTTGGTAGATAAGCATTATTACACATGTTGCATAATGAACTCATTATTCAACAATTGATATCTTGTGAATCTTACTATATTTGTTTCAATGTATATATTTTTCGTAATAATAAGTTTTCATAGTTTTTGAAAGACATAATTAAAAATAATTATGGTCCTGATTGTGTTTTGGAGACTATAAAAAAACAAATTGTTTTCTGCCCAATAAAGCAAACAAGAAACAATAAAATTTGATTAACCTACTTCATATATATATGCATGGAGTACCATTTATTAACATCGGACGGAGAAATTATTACTAAGCTGTATGTATTCACAGAATTCAACACTGAAATTTGGAGGTTACTTTTGCGGAAAGTCCTAGGACCAGCTTAAACTTCGTTCAATCGCACTCTTTTGATTTGTTGAAGCTTTAAAGAAATAACCACGCAATATAACTTCATTTGGCTCGTTGTAACTTTACATTTATGAATGTTTCAGGGCAAAAGTTGAAATCAGTTGCACTGAATCATGAGAGATTTTTTTTGGTTTTGACCACGCTTACATTCATAATGCATATTCATCTTTGAATCAAAAATAATAATGCATATTCATATATATAAAGACATGTAGACTTGTAGGGTTTTTCGCAATGTATAATGAGTACTTCTTTTGGTTGGTCTATCTTTCTTCTTTCTGTTTTCAATAGGGCTAACTAACAAATCATGTCGGGTCGTATTCAGGTTAATAAAAACGGGTTTAACATCTCCCAACTTAAATCTAACCCATTTATTAAGCGGGTTGAAAACTCAACCTTGACCCGACCTATTGATTAAACGGGTTACCCATATAACCTGTTCAACCAACTTACATATTTATTAATATTAAATTTTTATTAGAACTTATTCGTTTTCAACAATAAAATTCACATAAAGTATGCATGGTTAATTTGATCCGCCAACTAATACTTCTCATTTAGCGAATAAAACCCTGCCTTGAAAGAAAGGACTCCCCTCTCTCTACCCCGATAGAGAAACCCTACCCTCCGGTTGCCCTCCGCTGTGGCGGCTGCCCTCCTTAGTCTATGGCTGAGGAGATCTCTGAAATTGTTTCCAACCTACGTATAGATGATGAAGAGGACCAAGTTCTTGATCTTGAAACTGTGAACCCTAATGGTGAAAGCACTGTTTCCTTGTTGTTGTTGGGACGATTACTGACGGAACGCAACTATAATGTCGAAGCTTTCAAAAAAACAATCACTACTGTTTGGGCCCCGAAACATGGAATTGTTATTAGGGCTCTTAGCCCTAATCTATATGCTTTCCAGTTCTTTCATTGGCGTGACATGATGAAGGTCCTTGAAGGCCGACCGTGGTGCTTTGACAACATGCTTATTTTACTTAAAGAAGCCGACGGCGACGAACAACCAGACCAGGTAACCTTAAATCATTCCCCTTTCTGGATTCGTCTGAAAAATCTCCCTTTTAATAATCGTTCCAATGATGTCGTTAAGGCTTTAGTTGGTAATATGGGTGAGATTCTTGATATGGAGGAAGATGTGTTAGGCTTTGGCAGATTTCGACGTGTTAAAGTAATGCTTGATGTATCAAAACCTTTAAGGCGTTATAGAAAAATGAGAGATAAGAAGGGCAAGGAGATACAAGTTGATTTTTCTTATGAGCGCCTCCCATATTTTTGTTTGGCTTGTGGTGTAATGGGGCACTCTGAAAAGGATTGTCAATCAGTTCTTGAAGAAGACAAATGTGAAAAGCTTGGCTGGCACTTGGGGCTGAAAGCTACACCAAGGAAAGGTAGAACAAAAGAAATTGAAGAAGAGAGTAAATTTAGACATTGCAAGAAAATTCTTTTTGATGCTGGATGTGCTGGGTTACTAGAGAAAAATGAGAAGATAGAGGTTGTGACCTCTTTAAATAATGGCGCTAAGGAGAAAAGTTTGGTGCAGGAGAATCATTTAATAATTGGTGTTGTAGGTGACAAGGGGAACAACATTAATACCCCCCCTGTCACGAGTTCCCAAGTGGAGTTTGCCACTTCACCACATGCTAACCCTTTGTCCCTGAGAAGACATCTGGTACTTTGAGCTCACCAAGTACAGATACTTTTATTTTTAAAAGTGTGAAGGGAGGTAAAGGTAACAAGGCCCACTCTTGGAAAAGATTGTCTCGCGATGCTGTGATAGATAAAGGTTTACCTCAACAAATGGATATGGACCCTCCTGATATGGTCCATAAACGTTCGAAGGCCCACTGTGATTTGGTGTCTGATGATGAAGATGGGACTATGAAGCGTGCAAAGCTAAGTCCATCTTGTGAAGCTGCTCACCTTTTTTTGGCGGAGGTTGGTTCTGACCAACCCCGCCTAGCATTATGAATGTTATGTGCTGGAACTGTCGAGGGATGGGTAACCCTTGGTCAGTTCGTCAGCTCCGTAGATGGAGCATTCATTTTGCCCCTGACATTGTATTTTTGTCAGAAACGATGATAAATAAATCTGCAGTTGAAGCTTTGAAAGACAGGCTTGGTTTTCAGAATGCTTTTGGGGTTGCTAGTAGAGGAGAGCTGGAGGTTTGTGTCTGTACTGGAAGGAGGAGGTTCGTTTTTCTCTCGTTTCTTTTTCTCAACATCATATTTGTGGTGATGTGGAGGATGGAGATAAAAATTGGAGATTTGTCGGTATCTATGGTTGGGCAAAGGAGGAAGAGAAACACCGTACTTGGACCCTTATTCGTCATTTATGTGAGGACTCCACTCTTCCTATTTTATTTGGAGGTGATTTTAATGAGATTTTATGTTACGCTGAAAAAGAGGGTGGAGCAGACAGAGTTCGTCGGGAATTGTCAAACTTCCGAGATACCATGGATAACCTTGCTCTTCGAGACCTTGGCTACGTTGGGACTTGGTACACATGGGAACGGGGAAATTCTCCTTCAACTTGTATTCGAGAAAGACTGGATCGCTTTATTAGCTCTGACTCGTGGTTGACCTTATACCCTCATACAACTGCCGAGCATGCCCTTCGCTACAAATCAGATCATTCGGCAATTGTCATTAGGCCTCAAAAATTCAGCAGGCCCACTGGTAGAAAGAGGCGGCATTATTTCGAAACATGTTGGCTGTTGGATGACAAATGTGAAGCAGTGGTCCGTGAAGCTTGGGACAAATCTAGTGGGGCCCCATTACTGGGCGTATGGAGTCCATGGCCCATACATTGTTGACTTGGAGTACTGAAACTTTTAAGAAGCTAGGGAAGCAGATTGAGGTAGTAGAAAAAGAACTCTTGTCGGCCCAACAACAACCCGTTTCTGATGTGAGTTGTAATGTTTGTGTGGAGCTTGAGAAAAAACTTGATGATTTGCACGCGAAACATGAAGCTTATTGGTATTTGAGATCTAGAGTAGCGGAGGTGAAGGATGGGGACAAAAATACTAAATATTTTCACCATAAAGCTTCTCAACGTCGGAAACGGAACTATGTTAAAGGTTTATTTGATGCACAAGGGACTTGGTGTGATGATGCAGATAGAATTGAAAATATTTTTACATCTTATTTTGATTCGATATTCACTTCAACTAACCCTTCTGATTCAAATTTTTGTGATGTGTTGAAGTTTATTGATCCTGTAGTATCTGATGCATGTAATCAACAGCTTATGAGACCTTATACAAAAGATGAGGTTTTCATAGCCCTTCAGCAAATGCATCCCTGCAAAGCTCCTGGCCCTGATGGTATGCATGCTATCTTCTACCAGCGATTCTGGCATATTGTTGGTGATGACGTAACCTTATTTGTTAGTAATATTTTACATGGCTCCTCTTCTCCTAGCTGTGTTAATAATACTAATATTGCCTTGATTCCTAAAGTGAAAAATCCTACCAAGGCTGCAGAATTTAGGCCTATTGCTCTATGCAACGTTCTTTATAAGCTGGTCTCCAAAGCAATTGTGATGCGAATGAAAGAATTTCTTCCTCAGATGATTTCTGAACAACAAAGTGCTTTTGTTCCTGGGAGACTCATTACTGATAATGCTCTTATTGCTATGGAAGTATTTCATTCTATGAAGAACAGGAGTCGTAGTCAGAGAGGTACTATTGCTATGAAGCTAGATATGAGCAAAGCCTATGACAGGGTGGAGTGGGGCTTTCTTAGGAAGCTTCTGCTCACTATGGGGTTTGATGGAAGATGGGTGAATTTGATTATGAAATGTGTTTCTACTGTCACCTATTCCTTCATTATTAATGGAGGTGTCTGTGGTTCTGTTATTCCTGCTCGTGGTCTTCGCCAGGGAGACCCTCTTTCTCCTTATCTTTTTATTATGATTGCTGATGCTTTTTCTAAAATGATTCAGAAGAAAGTTCAGGAAAAGCAGATTCATGGAGGTAAAGCCAGCCGTAGTGGTCCAGAAATTTCTCATCTTTTCTTTGCTGATGACAGTTTACTCTTCACTAGAGCCACCCGACAGGAATGCACTGTTATAGTTGATATCCTCAACCATTATGAATTAGCATCCGGGCAGAAAATTAATTATGAAAAGTCGGAAGTCTCATTTAGCAGAGGAGTTAGCATCGCTCAGAGATCAGATTTGACAAACATTCTGAACATGCGGCAGGTTGACAAGCACGAGAAGTATCTTGGTATCCCCTCTATCTCTGGTAGGTCAAAGAAAGTAATATTTGACTCACTAGTAGATAGAATTTGGAAGAAACTCCAAGGTTGGAAAGAGAAGTTGTTATCCAGAGCTGGGAAAGAAGTTTTGCTGAAGTCTGTTATCCAGGCCATCCCTACTTATCTTATGGGTGTTTACAAAATTCCGTGTATGGTTATCCAGAAGATTCAGTCAGCTATGGCTCGATTTTGGTGGGGAAGCTCAGATTCGCAAAGAAAGGTTCATTGGAAGAGTTGGGATTCTATGTGCACCTTGAAATGCTTGGGAGGCATGGGTTTTAAAGATCTCAAAGTTTTTAATGATGCGTTGTTAGGAAGGCAGGCATGGAGACTAATTCGTGAGCCTAACTCTCTTTTTGGTAGAGTATGAAAGCTAAATATTTTCCCTAATTGTGATTTCTTGGATGCCCCTCTTGGTTATTCAAGTAGTTATTCATGGAGTAGTATTTGGAGTTCGAAAGCTCTTGTTAAAGAGGGAGTGGTGTGGAGAGTTGGGAATGGGACACAAATCAGAGTGTGGGATGATCCTTGGATAGTTGATGAAAATGGTCGCTTTATTTCGAGTGAGAAGAATCCTAACTTAACTATGGTAAGTGATTTGATTGATGTAGAGAGTATGGAGTGGAGAACAGATGTTCTTGATTCTTGTTTAATGAGAGGGACATTAGGTGTATTCTCGGCACACCTCTTAGTTCGGTTCCGGTGAAGGATGAACTTACATGGGCATTTACAAAGGATGCTAATTACTCTGTGAAGACGGCCTATATGATCGGGAAAGGTGGAAATCTTGATAATTTTCACCAATCTTGGGTGGATATTTGGAGTATGGAGGTTAGTCCCAAGGTTCGTCACTTTCTCTGGCGACTTTGTACCAATTCTCTTCCTGTCCGTAGCTTGCTTAAATACCGTCACATGACGGATGATGATTCATGTCCCTGGGGATGTGGTATGATAGAAACGCAGAATCATGCAATTTTCGAGTGTCCTAAGCTTGCAGATATGTGGATTGATAGTGGTTGTCATGTGTTGCTTGATTATGACCCGCTGCTTCTATGTGTGATACATTAGCAAGGTGGCGCAGCTTGGATAATAAAATAAAAATTAGAGGAGCTTACTTGGCATGGTGTTTATGGGGAGCGAGAAATGGATTGATTTTCAACAACAAAATCACGCCACATGTTGTATTGCTGGGTCGTGTCGCACGGTTGGTGGAAGAAAATGAAAAGTATGCTGGGCACATTTACAAAGTGATTAAGAATGCTTCAGGTAGCAGCCCACGCCAATGGATTGCTCCCCCTGCAGGTGTCACGAAAATTAATGTTGACGCATGCCTCGCTGTCGAAGGATGGGTGGGAATTAGTGCCATAGCTCGAAGGTCAAATGGTGATGTAGTTTTTGCTGCCACACGTCGAGTTAGAGCGTATTGGGCTCCTGAAATTGCGGAAGCTAAAGCTATTGAAATGGCTGTGAGGTTGGGTAAAAGATATGGCCTGCAAGAGGTCATCCTGGAATCGGATTGTCAAGTTGTTATTAATCGCCTCTCTAAGCATGCTATTTTTCTGTCAGATATAGATATTATCCTCTTCAATATTTTATCCTCTTGTGTTTGTTTTTCTTCTGTTTTATGGTCGCATGTTAAACGCGATGGGAATTATGTAGCACATCATCTAGCTAAGCTCATCCCTTTTGGGGTTGAACAGATTTGGGAGAACCATTGTCCTCCGGAGGTGGCTCCCTATGTTTTGATGGACAATTTGTCCTTGAGTTAATATATTTGCTACTTTTCCCCTCAAAAAAAAAAAGTATGCATGGTTAGATTTTATTTTCAGTATTTGTATTCTGCAATTAATATTTTTACCAATTTAGAAAATTTATATTTTCATGAGTCAAACAGATCAAAGCAGGTTAAGTTCGGGTTGAAAATGTCAACCTTAATCTAATCCATTTAATTAAATGGAAAAATTGTGTCAACTCATTTACTTAAATGGGTCTAAAATCTCAATCCAAACTCGTTTATTTTAAGTTGGATTTGGATTCACTAAACAAATTAGGTCAGTTTTTCACAGCTGTAGTTTTAAGGTACTTTATGCACTAATACTTCCAAGAAAACAAACACGTAAGTCTGTTCTGACGTTATTATTACTTCCATTGATAATGTTGATATGAGAGTTTTTTATAAAAATGATATGAGGATTTAAGAAACAATTTGATTACTTCCTTTTTGAGTTATACCTTATTTTATTTTTTATTTTTTTTTTGGTACATAAAGAAAGTTAGGACACCCTTCTCTCAAGGGAGATTCCTAACGAATCCAGAAGAACTAATTTATTTAACAAAGGTTCCGTAGAAACATCAACGTCTAGCGAAGGAGCAGAAATATTGTGACCTTTTTTTGATAGAAGATCTGCTACCCGATTAGCTTCTCGGAAAATATGCTTGATGGTGTAGAATCTAAACTGTCGAAGCAAATGCCGAATGTCATCAATTAGGTTTTGGATAGTCCAGGGGCAATTGTAATGCCCTTGCAACACTCTTATAACTACTTGATTATCTCCTTCAATATATAGATCTTGTATATGCTGCTGAATGGCAAGTATCAATCCATTTCTTAATCCCCAGGCTTCAGCAACAAGAGCTGAGGTTTGGCCAAATCGATAAACTTGAGCGGCCACAAGAAGACCAGCTGAGTTGCGAATGGCAACACCGGCAGCGGCTGAATAGTCAATGACTGAGCCATCAAAGTTTAGCTTGAAGTGATTGGGAGGCGGAGGCTGCCAACTAACTGCAATGGAAGTAGGGGACCTGCAAGGAGGAATTGAAGAGATAATGAAGGAAAAATCCATCGTATTTCGCGTAGTCCATTCCAAATACAAATGCCAGGCTCTGTAATAAATTCGATTTAAATTAAGCACATTTTCCTCAAAGATAATTGAGTTGCGTTCCTTCCAAATACTCCACAAATTGGCAGAACAATTGTAAGGCCTTAGGATAGGATCGGAGACTCGTTAGGCATTGTTCCAGCTCTTGAGGCATTATATAACGGATTTTTGGTCGTAGATAATTTGATTTCCAATATTGACTGATTAGAGGGCATGTGAAAAATAAATGGTCAAGTGTCTCATTATTAGCTTTACAAAGAGGGCAAAGAGCGTCATTAGTGATTTGACGGTCAGCTAAATTGAATTTTAACAGCAAACCATTTTGTAAACATTGCCATAGAAAAATTTGTATTTTTGGGGCTATGTTAATTTTCCATATCCAGTTAAAAGACCAAGGAATATTCTGAGGAGTTATTCCATGAGCGAGCCAGGTGGCTGTTTTAACAGATAATTCTCCAGAGGTTGTAAGCCCCCAACAAGGCACATCGGCGGCGGGATAGGTAGGGATAGGAATCCCCAAAATTAGGTGGATAATATTCGGTGGAACTAATTCATTAAGGAGAGAAACATTTCATTGCCTAGATGGAAGAATAACATTACTGACAGTAAGTTCCAGATTAGCAATAGACATGACTTGAAGATTAAGCATTTCAATAATGCTTTGATTAGCACACCAGTTATCACTCCAAAAATAAACATTTGTTCCAGTTCCAATTTTCCAACGTATTCCTTTCCTTAATTAGCTCTCGAGATCGGAGAATTGATTTCCAAATATGAGAGTCTTTTGACTTAGCTTTATATTCAAAGAAAGTAGTATTCCTAAGATATTTTTGACGCATAAGATTTGGCCAGAGAGAGTGTTGGTCAGAAAGGATTCGCCATCCCATTTTAGCTAAGTATGCTTCATTTACATGGGCTGTTTTCCGAAAATTTAAGCCACCATATTTTTTTGGACGACAAATTTTTGACCATGCAATAAGGGATAGTCCTGAAGCGTTCGTTGATGAGCGCCAGAAAAACTTTCAGTTAATATTATCTATTGTAGAGCATATTTTCTTGGGTAGCTGAGTCGTTGCCATAAGATAGGCTGGGGAAGATTCTAGATGACTCTGGATAAGTACTGATTTTCCAGCTTTCGAGAGAAAATGATTGTGCCAAAAATTAATTTTGTTGTCTACTTTTTGGATTAAGTGGTGGAAATCGCTAGGCATTGGCTTATAATTGGAGAATATAACGCCCAAATATCTTCCCAAAAAATCCTTTGGGGTCATATTGAAAATTGCAGCAATCGATCTTCGTCTAGAATTCGGGACTTGTTTAGAAAACATGATCGATGATTTATGAAAATTCACTAACTGCCCTGAATTGAGGCAAAAAAAGTCGAGAATATTTTTGAGGCGATGAGCAGAATCTAGGTTAGCTTTACAAAATAATAAGCCGTCGTCTGCAAAGAATAGCCCTGGAATTATCTGAGCATGTGGAGCAAGTTTGATTCCAATTCCTGATTTTGAGTTTTGTGCGGCGAAATTCAGTTGTCGACACAGGACATCCATACATAAAATGAAAAGATAAGGTGATAACGGGTCACCCTGGCGAAGTCCTCGAGAGGGGTGGAAGACAGATGTTGTGTCTTGATTGATGATAAGTGAGTAGGAAACAGTCGAGATGCATTGCATGATCCATTTGATCCATTGCTGGTGAAAACCATAACTTTTAAGAGCATGGGCTAGGAAATCCCATTCGATACGGTCATATGCTTTTTCCATATCTAATTTCAGGGCAAACCATCCCTTTCTACTCTTTGATTTGTTAAAGATATTCAGGATTTCTTGAACAATAAGTACATTATCATGAATAAGCCTTCCAGGAGTAAAGGCATTTTGAAATGGGCTAATAATTTTAACAAGAATTGGCCGAAGACGTTCTACCAAAATTTTTGAGATAATTTTATATAATGTGGTACATAAGCTGATAGGTCTGAATTGATTTGGATTTTCAGGATTAGCTGTTTTCGGTATCAAAGTGATTAATGTATGATTAACACTACGCAAAAAGTGACCATGATTGAAAAAATCATGTATGGCTTTGCAAATGTCAGGACCTACAATATCCCAATATTGTTGGAAGAATTTAGACCCATAACCATCTGATCCTGGGGATTTTGAGGGATCAATGCTGAAGATAGCGTCTCTAATTTCTTTGTCCGAAATAGAAGCAATTAAATGTGAATTATCTGTATCGGAGACTACAGGGGAGATGCAAGGCGTGGTTACTTGCCGTTGGCACCGGTGGGCAGATTTAAATCGTTCTTGAAATTCTGATAGAAAAGCATATTGTATTTCAGTCGGGGAATCAATCCATTGATTCAAATGATTTTTAATACACAAAATGCGTTGACGTTTGAATTTAGCAGTAATCTTAGAATGAAAAAATGCAGAGTTGCGATCTCCTTTTGTCAACCATTGTTTTCGAGAATACTTCCCCAAAAATTTTTGGGTGAAAGTTAAAAGTCGTTCTCGTTGACGAACTAATCGTTCCAAGTGCTGCTCAATATGAGTTATACCTTATGGCTTATACGATGAGGTGAGCTTTATCAAATTATAATAATTTTTCATATTTTTTTATTAATATATATATGAGAAAATTACAAAATTTACCGATGAAGATATAGCTTTAATTTGTAATTTCAAAATATTCATGTTTTACATCTTTATTGGCACATAATATATATATATTATATAAGTCAAGGGAGGAGGTGTGGTGTCCTCTTTTGAAGTGACTAAAATATCCTTTAATAATTTAAAATAGCATTTTTTTTTTTTTTACAAAAAAATTGAAAAATGAGAATCAATAAAACTTGCCAGAATGGAATATGCAATACCATTAATAACTTGACAAACTAGATTGACACAATCAATTCACGAAATCAATTAGAATCTTCAACCAAAAATAGTTAGCAACATATCGTGATAACATAATATTTCATATATAAAAAGTTCAAACAATATGGTTTATTAACATCTATAATTGTTAAAGAACTATACTAAAGTCGCTGAAAAGAAAATTATTAAATCATCGACCAAATTTTACAGTGACGGTATTGAACAGTTAAACATCATTCACCTTTAATTTAAAAAGATAATAACATCTACAAAAAAGACCTCAATAATTTACATCTCTATCAAAATAATTTTAGATTAAAAAACATGTCCATTTATTTATAACTACATAAGATTGTCGACGCACGCATCGCGTGCATATGCAACTAGTATTATATAAGGGAAGGGGGGAGCAATGGTGTCCTCTTTTGAAATGCCTATTTTGCCCCCCTTCCCTTTCTAAATTACAAAAGGAATGTCAAAATCAAAATTGACACTCAAAGAAAACTACCGCAAATTAATTTACAGCACTCACTCACAAATCACTTAAAAAAAGAAACTTTACAAATCACTCATACAATTGAGAAAATCGCATTATAAAAATCACGCAAATCACTCAAATAATCAGGAAACTTTATTAAAACTTAAAATTAACATTCAAACTAAAACTAATTAATAACCTAGAACGTGAATACATACAAAAACATTTACAAAAATTTACTTACAAATCACTATTCTCAAGAATCATTCACAATTAGTGGTGGGCCATGATAAAAAATAGAGGTGTATTTGTAGTGAAATCAGAATTTAGAAGTTAGACAAGAAAAAAAATTTATTACCTTTCTATAGTATTTCCTATATATAATAAAACTTTTACATATATTTGGACCTATCTTTTTCTATAATATAATAGCGATTAATTATCAAGCTAAAAAGGTTTATGTAAAATATCATTCAAAAGAATTAAAGTACAACATATCTCTATTATATAAGGGAAGGGAAGGAGTTATAGTGTCCCCGAATGAAGAGACTATGTTACCCCCTTCCCATTCTAAATTACAGATTTATTTACAAATCAAAGGTGGCTACTTACAAAATACCAAAAATATAATTATAACAATCACTCACAAACTACAACCTATGAAAAAATTGACTTGAAATCAAAGTGTCCACTTTTCTTTACAATTTATGAAGTACTATACTTAATTCGAAAATCAACTAAAAATTATAGTATTAGAAATCATAAATAAATTCAATAAAATGTCTATTTTGTTCATAGAATTTAACTTTGAAAAGTAAAAAAAAAAAAAATGGTAAGAGACTTAAGTGACAGAAACTAAACCAATCAAATTTTGCAACTAAAAACAATTATACTTCGTATGTCTAATGTTCAAATTTTGACTCTTATGCCGAAGAAAATCGAGTTTCTGTTTCAAAAAAAGAAATTCAAGCACGCATCGCGTGCAAAAAGTTCTAGTATATATATAAACCTAGAAAAATAAGCTTAGTTGTCATCAATTTAGGCTATCAACACATTTGTCATCTTTAATCAATTCCTCCAAAATTTTGAATGCCATGTGTCGTATGATTGTTGAACATGCTGATGTGTCGTCATTCTTCCCTTCAATCCAAAAGTGTGTCATCCATTCCTTTTTAAACTTTTCCATTCAATAAGATGATCAATCAATTAAAATCTCCTTAATTCGGTAAGTTTTTTTTTTTACCATTTCCTTCAATCATGGCAGCCGCTGAGATTCAATAATTAGAGTTGATTTTTGCATCCCAAATCACAACCCCTAAAAATATGCCATGATTTATGGATTTATCCATAATTCAATTCGATAATTAATCATATATACTTCATGCATTAAGCTACTACTAATGCATCTCTTTTATATGTGGCAAATAATTGATTTTGGATTCTTAAAAAATGTGCATTCTTTAATTAAAAATCATATTTAATTTTTATATATCCTTATACTTTTCGATGGATTTTTGGCCTTATATATATAGATACCATAAATTACGGGTATTAATAAGCCCCATTTTACCTAGACTTTTAGCCTTATTTAGTGGCAGATAAAAAAAAAGTTTTTACGGAGATGGTGGAAAGCATATAGCATTGAGATAATTCTTTAATTTTCATCAAACTTTATACATGAGATTATATATTGCTTACCCTATCAATAATGACATAGAAGTAATATTTTAGATTTGTTATTTTAGTCACCTAAGTAGGGTGATTTTATAAGGAACAGTATAATTAAATTTGTTGTATATTTTGATTATTGTCATGAGTGTAGTCTAAAATTGAAGGCTCATTACAAGTTCATTAAAGTTAATAAATATGAAAAGTTGAAACCTAACTAATGTTCTCATAATCCATACTTCAATTCCAAACTAAAAGAAAAGGAGCTTATCTGATTAATGTTATCCAAATTAAATTGTTAATAGATTAAAAAAGAGCTTTACCTCCCTTTAATCAAATAAACAAAAATTTATATTTCAAAGTGGATAATGTAAAATTTTGATTTTGCGAAGTTGACAGAGGAAAAACTAGGTCGTTACTAGCCTCCTAAAATCAAACAAAACCTAACTAAATCACTAAACTAGATAAAGTGATAAGTAAGGGTCGAAATCCACAGGGACTAAGGAACACCAAAATGTATTGATAAAACAATAAGCTAGGCCGGAATCAAGTCGGAAATTGTCAATAACCAACTAAGAACTAAGAAAAAGCTAAATATCAAAGATAACTAAAGTTAGGAGATGGGATTAAACACCAACTAATCATGAAATAGGCATAAGAATATCAAACGTAGAGATAATACATGAACACTACTTGAATTAGCTATTGACCCAACACACAACTCCCATCCTACTCTCATAGGCGGAGAAATCCTCAAAGACATCAAATAAGGACTCTCATCCATTACTAACATATCCCGAGGTTCAAAGTAACCCAAGTCAATAATAGAAATCAATAGGTCACACTCTCATGCCAACCTAAATCAATCAACTCCATCTAATACGACATTCAAGTGATCAAAGAGAATGCAACATAGATTAGAAGAGCTAAACAAGCAATAATTTAATCACACAAATCTCTAAATCCAATTTCAAATCCCCAATTCAATCATGGTTGGGTTTTCACCCAAACCCTAACCAACAAACTACTCCATAAATACAAAAATGAGGACTTTAGAGAAATTAAACTTTAATAACATGATAATAATCATTAATCTAACATTAAACTAAATAAAATAAATCATAAATAATCAAACTAATCAAGAACAACTAATTTAAGAAAAACAATGAAAATAAAACAATAAAAGAGGAGAAAGAGTAAGAAATGCTCATTGATTAATGGTTGAAAGTTTCGATACAAATGTCACCCTTGAATCTACAATCTTCCATCTTTCTTTGAGTTTCCTCCCTTTTCTTCCTAAACTAATCTATGGAGGCTAAACCTCCTTAAAACCCTAAAACCTAAGAGTGGTGAAAATAAAACTAGGCTAATAAGAAAAAAAACTCCCTAAACTAAATGTGGGTTCAAAGAATATATACAACTTCTAAAATTAGATAGAAAAATAAGAAGAAGGGGAAAAATATAAAAAGGAGAAGTTAAAGAAAAGGACTAAAAAAAGGAAGTAAAAAAAAAAGGAAAAAGAAAAAGAGAGAACAAGGAAAACACGTGAAGTACAAGGGAGAAAAGAAAGGAAGAAAAAGAAATTAAAGGAAAAAGGAAGTCCCAAAATAGAAAAGTGAAAAAAAACCAAAACTAAAACCATCAGACTTCGTCTTCTTCGCGAGTTCGCCGCATCATCACCATCAATGTCCATGGCCGTCGATCTTCATCGCCATCATTATCAACCGTCCATCATCATCATCAATTCATCATCAACGGGAATAAACGGCCATTGATTTTCGAAATTAATTTGCTTCTATGTGATTAATCTCTGCCGTTAATCAATGGCGTACGAAGTAATCTTAGGATGCCAGGTAAGACCACATCACGTGCTGTTAGTAAATGGGTGAGATTGATGAGCGCCCGCTCCATGGTCGCTCATGGGTCGCTCATACATTCTGGAATTTCACTGTTTTAGGGAAAATTCAAACGGAGCGCCCGCTCCGTTTGCCTGGGACAGATTGCGGAGGTGGAGTAGGCGGTGTTGCAGGCCATGGTGATGGTGATGCTGCGGTGTTTGGACTTTGGAGTAGGGAAGATGGTGGTGGATTGGTGTGATGTATTGGGGGAATGGTGGCTTGTGGTGTAGTTTAAGGAATGGTGTGATGTAGGTTAAGTCATGGTGTGGTGTAGGATATGCCTTGTATATGATAATTCCAAATTGCTCATTATAGCTCCAACAAGCTCACCTACAAACACAACCAATCATAGAGGGAGAAACGAGAAATGTACAAATAATAATAACTAAAAGGAAAGAAAAATAGAGAATTAAACTAAATAATCTATAAATTACAAAAAAAAGAAAATACATAAATATGAAATTAAGAGATAAAAGCTAGTAAAATAACTAAAAACTCCAATTAAGCTACAAATATAAAAGAAGAAATAAAGCTAAAATAGGTAGAAATTTTGAAAATAACTATGAAAAAATGTAAAAACTACTCCTAGAAGTGACATAAATGTCACTTATCAAACTCCCCCAAGCTAAGCTTTTGCTCGTCCTCGAGCAAAACAAGATGAAAACAAGGGAAGAGATGAAATTCAAGGAAAACAAAAGAAAAGAGATGAAGAAATATGCACTAACTCACTTTCGTAGGAATCACGGTTGCATTTAGCATATGCAACAACTCTTTAAACCCCTAAATCGCTCTAGAGGGCGAGTGAGATCTCGCGAGGGTTTCCCAAGAGCTTAAACCCACAACTCTTTATTTTCATCAATCATTTATTCAACAAACTCAAGATTTATGCCCAAGTCAACTATCAATGAAATGGTTCACAAGCAATGATAAAGAGCAACTTTAAGACAACTAATTTTCAAATGTACTCAAAGGTTATGGGTAGAGAAAGAACTAATCAAGATTGCAATAGGACACCTAATTAGACTTTTTACTCGCTCATTAGAAACACCTAGCTATCCAAAAGACTTATGGCTCTTCAAGTGTTATAGAAGCTTAAACCACTAGTCCACCATCCCTAGACACAAAATAGGCCTTAGACTCCACTCTACTCAAAACTTAAGAAAATAGAACTAAGGTGGGAGGCATCCACAAATTGACCTCTTTTATTGAAATTTTCTATTCTTTTTTTCGTTTTTCTTCATTTTTCTCTTTTCACGCCTTTTTTGACTTTTTTTGGCTTTTTCTTTTTCCCTTATTACGGAATCTTTGTATACAAGGAAAGGTAACTACTCACTAAAGAGAAACATAAGAACTTGTGGCTTTGTGCCACTTATTTCAAACGAAAAGTACTAAAAACTAAGCTTCTTGTAGAGCTTTGCTTATGGACATGATGAGATATCTAGGGACACAAGGGACCGCAAATTTGAAGCTAAAATTATCCAAGCATGAGCAACATAGTCAAGATCAAGACTAGACATCCAATTGAGCATTCATTAGTTTCATTTTGGTAGACTCTAATGCAATCAAGATTAATCACCTTCTAAAACATCACAACCCAAGCTCACACTCTTCAAAAGGAGCTCTAAACATTACTCAAAATCAAAGCAAGGAATCCACATATATCATCAACTAGCATCTTCCTTGGCATGAAATGCTTTGTACTTTTTTATTATCAATTTTTTTTTTCATTTTGCTAAACATCCTTTTTTTTTCTTTTTTTTTCAATTTTTTTTTTATTAAGAAGAACTCAAAACTTGAAGGAAAAAGAAAAGAAAGGAAAATATTTTTTGAAATTTTGAAATTTTTGAAAATGAGAAAAGTAAAGAAATAAAGTGTATACACCTCCCCAAGCTAGCGAATAGCTACTCCCCAAGCTAGAATAAAGCATTGTCCTCAATGCTTGAACAAGACGATCAAAGGGAGGGAGGGAGGGGAAGAAACATCCAAACCAACAACCAATGTTCCACAATCATAAAGCATAAGAAAGAGAAAAGGAAGGATGCTACCGGATGATAGTGGGTGTAGATACCCGCAAATGACCCATTTCCTCCACTTATAATCAACTTTTCAACACCATGATTTGCTTTCCACGTGCTATTGAGAATGGTGTTATTCCAATTATGTACCTAAATAAAATAAGGATAGAAAGATAATAAAAATAAGAAAGACTAAAAGAAAGAAAATGAAAGCAATAAATCACGGGTTACTTCCCGAGAAAGGCTTATTTAAGGTCCTAAGCTTGACCTTTCTAGTAAATAGCAATTCAAAGATCGCAAGAGTTTGTCAAATGCACTAGCACACATTTCAATTATTATTAATATGCAATGATAAAATGCAAAATATGCATAAAGTGCAATGCAACTCCATGCAAATAAGGAGAGGGATGCCAAAAAGAAAAGGATTAAAAGGAAAAACAAAGAAGTAAGAAAGAGAATAATCAAAATAAGAATAAAATGGCAAACTCTCCTCAACAAAATCTTTTTTGGTGGCAAGCTCACTCTTTTCCTCAATAATGAATGGATTGGGCACTTGAAGGTCAAAAGAGGCAAGAAGCTCATCTAGATTTGGAGTTTTGATACATGTGAATGGATATAAAATGGGACTAGAGGGAATAATGTCAATCCTTCTTGCAAATGGAATATGAGGGGAAGGGATAGAAACAAGGTTTTCACACACTTCACTCACATCACAAGACTTAAGAGGGAAAACTTCTTCCATTAATGAGTTATCCTCAAGAATATCTCCATTATTCATCAAAACTTCAAAATCATCTTCAAGCTCTATGCAACTCTTTCCCAATTGATTTTCATTTCTAACATCACTCGAATCAACATAATTGAACTCAAGAATGTCATCATTGCAACCCAATTTTTCCCTAAGCAATTTCAAATCAATTTCTAATTGCAAAAGGGGATCAACAATGGTTAGGGGAGCATTTTGAGAATCAAATTGGGGAAGGGGTTCATAGTCAAGCATATGAGATTCATCATTGGGAGCATAGGATTGATCATAAGAATTTATGCAATGGTTTGAAGGCAATTCATAGGATACATGAGCAACATTAGCAAATTCATCCAAATGAAAGGAAGATGGGGTAGAAATACAAGTCTCGGGTTCATAATTAGAGAAATTTTCAAGATTGTGATTAGCATCATTGACATTTCCCATTCATATGTATTCTAGCCAACCATTCAAATAGACTCCAAGCTCATCCAAAGATTGAGCATGGAAATCACCATTAGACATAGACTCTACCATCTTTCTAGTTTCTTCATTTAGACCCTCAAACATCACATCACATATTTCCCATTTTTCAAAACTATGGTCACAACCAAGAGAATCTCCAAGCCTCCAATAGTACCTCCAAAATACTTCATATTCATATTGGGGAAGGGAAAAGATTGCCATTTTTTGAATTTTTTTTTTTAAAGAAAAGAAAATGAAATCAAATATTCACAAATAGCCTAGACTCATCTAATCAACACAAATCAATGTTAGCCGAAGTCCCCGGCAACGGCGCCATTTTGACATGAGGAAAAACTAGGTCGTTACTAGCCTCCTAAAATCAAACAAAACCTAACTAAATCACTAAACTAGGTAAAGTGATAAGTAAGGGTCGAAATCCACAGGGACTAAGGAACACCAAAATGTATTGATAAAAAATAAGCTAGGCCGGAATCAAGTCGGAAATTGTCAATAACCAACTAAGAACTACGAAAAAGCTAAATATCAAAGATAACTAAAGTTAGGAGATGGGATTAAACACCAACTAATCATGAAATAGGCATAAGAATATCAAACATAGAGATAATACATGAACACTACTTGAATTAGCTATTGACCCAACAACAACTCCCATCCTACTCTCATAGGCGGAGAAATCCTCAAAGACATCAAATAAGGACTCTCATCCATTACTAACATATCCCGAGGTTCAAGTAACCCAAGTCAATAATAGAAATCAATAGGTCACACTCTCATGCCAACCTAAATCAATCAACTCCATCTAATACGACATTCAAGTGATCAAAGAGAATGCAACATAGATTAGAAGAGCTAAACAAGCAATAATTTAATCACACAAATCTCTAAATCCAATTCAAATGCCCAATTCAATCATGGTTGGGTTTTCACCCAAACCCTAACCAACAAACTACTCCATAAATACAAAAATGAGGACTTTAGAGAAATTAAACTTTAATAACATGATAATAATCATTAATCTAACATTAAACTAAATAAAATAAATCATAAATAATTAAACTAATCAAGAACAACTAATCTAAGAAAAACAATGAAAATAAAACAATAAAAGAGGAGAAAGAGTAAGAAATGCTCATTGATTAATGGTTGAAAGTTTCGATACAAATGTCACCCTTGAATCTACAATCTTCCATCTTTCTTTGAGTTTTCTCCCTTTTCTTCCTAAACTAATCTATGGAGGCTAAACCTCCTTAAAACCCTAAAACCTAAGAGTGGTGAAAATAAAACTAGGCTAATAAGAAAAAAACTCCCTAAACTAAATGTGGGTTCAAAGAATATATACAACTTCTAAAATTAGATAGAAAAATAAGAAGAAGGGGAAAAATATAAAAAGGAGAAGTTAAAGAAAAGGAATAAAAAGAAGTAAAAAAAAAAGGAAAAAGAAAAAGAGAGAACAAGGAAAACACGTGAAGTACAAGGGAGAAAAGAAAGGAAGAAAAAGAAATTAAAGGAAAAAGGAAGTCCAAAATAGAAAAGTGAAAAAAAACCAAAACTAAAACCATCAGACTTCGTCTTCTTCGCGAGTTCGCCGCATCATCACCATCAATGTCCATGGCCGTCGATCTTCATCGCCATCATTATCAACCGTCCATCATCATCATCAATTCATCATCAACGGGAATAAACGGCCATTGATTTTCGAAATTAATTTGCTTCTATGTGATTAATCTCTGCCGTTAATCAATGGCGTACGAAGTAATCTTAGGATGCCAGGTAAGACCACATCACGTGCTGTTAGTAAATGGGTGAGATTGATGAGCGCCCGCTCCATGGTCGCTCATGGGTCGCTCATACATTCTGGAATTTCACTGTTTTAGGGAAAATTCAAACGGAGCGCCCGCTCCGTTTTACAGAGGAGCGCCCGCTCCGTTTGCCTGGGACAGATTGCGGAGGTGGAGTAGGCGGTGTTGCAGGCCATGGTGATGGTGATGCTGCGGTGTTTGGACTTTGGAGTAGGGAAGATGGTGGTGGATTGGTGTGATGTATTGGGGAGATGGTGGCTTGTGGTGTAGTTTAAGGAATGGTGTGGTGTAGGTTAAGTCATGGTGTGGTGTAGGATATGCCTTGTATATGATAATTCCAAATTGCTCATTATAGCTCCAACAAGCTCACCTACAAACACAACCAATCATAGAGGGAGAAACGAGAAATGTACAAATAATAATAACTAAAAGGAAAGAAAAATAGAGAATTAAACTAAATAATCTATAAATTAACAAAACAAAGAAAATACATAAATTATGAAATTAAGAGATAAAAGCTAGTAAAAATAACTAAAAACTCCAATTAAGCTACAAAATATAAAAAGAAGAAATAAAGGCTAAAATAGGTAGACATTTATGAAAATAACTATGAAAACAATGTAAAAACTACTCCTAGAAGTGACATAAATGTCACTTATCAGAAGTGCTTTATCCGTACTTTCTAATCAACTTTTTTGTAAAAAAAATTGTGGTTCATTGATCCACCATGGCATTAACTAAATCAGCAGCTCAACAAACGGGTCATAAGCCAATTTTAATGTATGTATAATATGCAATTAAAAAACATCAAATCACAAACTAGACCATGATTATTGAAAAAAAATAATCTTAAATTTATGAAATAGAAAATTTTTCGTGCAAATTGCGCAGTTTTGAATCAGGGGAGAATAAAAGTCTATATGAGTTCAAATTCAATTTCTAAAGAGGAAGGCAACTTGGGAATGCACGAAATCTACTCGTCAAAGTTCTTGAATACAATTAGATGTTTGAGCTTACCAAATCATAGCATAACAAAATTATTACACATGAATATGTTTTTCGTTAACTATAAATCACCAAAGATAAACTAATTAGAGTTTATGAATAGTGTAAAAGTAAAACAGTTGCAAGTTAAAAGAGACGGATGAAGTATAACAATATATTTGAAATGAATTTAATGTATTATTATAATTATTGTAAAAAAAATTGTGTTGAGCAACATATCATTTATATTTATAATATTATCTTATAATCAAAATTACTTGCTAAATAGATAATCAGTAATTGTATGTGTCAGGTTCTACTTTATGATTTATAATAATTCATATGGCCCGTAGAATATACACATATATAGTTACTTTTACTTAAAACTAATTAACATAAATGGGGTGGATATTTTGGCATGTAAAGTGAATCTTTTAGAGGACAAGGTAAGTGGTGGGGTTGGGTATCAAAATGTACTGATATAGAAGTGCGTGGGTAGTGGAAAAGGGATGGTTTTTTGTTTTGTACTTGCCGCGGGTGATGGGTGGGCTGTGGGCATATATATGGATGACTTTATCTCCCTTTAATATTTAAAGATATCATCATATATGATCAAAAGATATAGAATATGCCATTGGTAGATGTATTATCATATTAGTTGAATATTTGAAACCCCCACTTCAAAAAAAGAAACTAAAGCTTAGAGTATATGAAACTCTCATAGTGATTTCCTATTCACAAATTAAACCTTTTAGGCTTTACGAAAGTTGTAGGTGGATATGATTATATAGATTAAAAAATATTTTGGAATTATTTTTCTAAAGTAATATGAAATTATCTTTTCTATTTTTAACTAGTAAATCATCGCTTCTACAGACCCATGGGTGGGTTTTTGGCATTACCAAGATCGATCATAATGTGGATACAAGCATAATTATAAGTACTCAATTGATTTTTCTCCAAGAAATTAGTGCACTTGCTAACGGGATATATTATCACATCATGCACCTTTGGCATGACATCCATAGACTTTCCACAACGAGGAGGTCTTCTTTTTTTGCAATTTTAATTAGTAGTTTAACACTAACTTAATATTTCAAAATCGAACATAGGTACGTACTACAACTTAGAAAATTTATGAGAATAAGTTCATTAGAACATAATAATAAAAACCTATAACTTCTACATTACTCATGTTGCTTTGGGAATTTTCAAGGGAAAGATAGAGAATGAGAAAAGAGAAGAGGAAGAGGAAGAAGAAGAAGAAGAAAAGGGAAAAAATGCAGGAACGAGGGTGTATAACGAAGTTGTGGCTGATAAAAGTATTAGGATTAGTAGGTTTTATATTCAATTACTATTATGTGCATTCAGTGTACAATAAGTTTATATCAAACTATTTTACTTTTGGTCAAAACAAGTCACTTTCAAGTCCAAATGAGTCACTTTTTAGTTTAAAATGGGTCACTTTTATATAAAAGACAACTTTTAACGTTAAACAAGTCAGCCTTGTATAAGTAAATTGACCCTTTTACGGCAGAAAGTTACCCATTTTTTTAAGCCTGGGTTATGTATTCAGACACGGACTATTGCATGACGTTGTTTGAAGAGTTACAAGCAAATAGGGTTTGAAAATCTTAATATATAATAAAGATCGTGGCAACTAATCTGTTACAACCAGTGTGGTTTATAAGGAAGTTTTTCAAAATGTTTGAATTGTGTATTGAGTTGTAATTGACCTTATTTTTAATGTATCAATTTAGATAAAGTGCAATTGTTTTTTTTTTTTCATATTGTATTGTCAATTCAATTTGATTCAATCAATCTCATTAAACAAAAATGTTGAACACATTAATAATATGTCTCTTTTTGTGTGACAAATAGTTTATAATATCACATACAAATATGACTCCCGTGCAATTTTTGCACAGGTTTAAAACTAGTTAAATATATTAATAGTTAAAAATATACTCCCTCCGTTTCCTAAAGATCATCCCTCTTTTCGTTTAAGTGCGTTTCCAAAAGATCTTCCCTCTTTTACTTTATTCCTTATTTGGAATTTTTTTCTCTTTTTACCCTCTCATGTCTCTATCATATGGTCCACCATTACATTATCAATTCAATTTTACTCCCTTTCTCTCTCCTACCTTAACCTCTTTTTATTTGTTTATTTATTTTAACCCTTTTCTCTCTCCTACTTTACCCACCTCATACCCCACACAACTTGATTCTCATTGGTATCTGTACTAATAGTAATAAGGAAGATTTTTAGGAAACGGAGATAATAGCTTAGAGACGATAATACACAATAATATATGTCATATCTTGAAATGTATGAAGTATATTCTTTGTACATTATATTCATTTTCTCCAATTGCACATTCAACAATGAGCATATTATTATTCTCATATGATCATTTCAAAAGATAAAAGAATATAGTTTCTACTTCTTCTGTTTTAAAATTAATTTTTGTTTCATTTTTTATAGTCAAATTTTAAAATTTTTGACACATATAAAATAAAGTATATGCAGTTACTCACGTGAAATTTTGTTAGATTTGCCTTAATATATAATTTTTTTACTATCAGCTTTTTAAAGTTTTATTAGCACGTAATGACGTAACTAAAGATATTAAATGAAAGAAATCTACTGGAAAAGTATATGTTTTTGTGGGACTTGATTATTTAGTTGGTATTTAATACATATCGTTTTTCTTTTTTTTTTTTTTTTTTTTTGGACACCGGAAAAACATACAGAAGCATAAACAAACAAACAATCTAAAAAGCCGTAAACGGAATTTGCCTTTCCGATATGAGTAGCCAGCATGAGCCTGCTGAACTAGTAGACGAGAAACCTTTGTAATCCTACACCATTGAAACTGTTGTCCAATGGTTCGAATGTCGTCCAGGTCCAAGCAATTGAATTTGGTTGGGTGCCTTGATGCCGTAAACCCTGGACCAGCAGTTCACAGTCCGTATAAACCATGATGTGACGAAGAGCCATGTCCTTGAGCCCAAATCAAAGCTTCCAAACAAGCTTTGGCTTCGCAGATAGAGCCGAAGGAGCGATAATGCAACTGCCTTACCTTCCCAGTGTGGCTTGAAATATGGTCAACTACCCATGCAATACCTGCCGAAGTAGAAGTTGGGGTCCAAGAACCATCCACTTGTATATATGCTGTGGATTCCGCAGAAAGATGCTCCAAAATGATGCGAAAAGGAACCCTGGAGGTCCTGAGTCACAGACCAAGCATGGACTTTGGATAGCGATTGAGCCAAAAACGTGAAGTGCTGCTGAATACCTTGGTTTACTAGAGAGCGAATACATGCCAAGTCCTGAATTATTCCGTTGAAAACATGCTTATTCCTACCCTGCCAAATGCCCCATAAAGTGGCCACAAATATCGGCAGACGAGTACCATGATAGCCATCATGTTGGTAGAAATAATGGACCCAGGCAATAAGCCAGTCTTGGAAAGCAACATCAGGATTTGAATTTGAATGAATACCCAGTTGGCCTGATTGCCATAAAATGGTAGCCAAGTGACAAATCCGAAAATGTGTTGGGATGTTTCAGGTCCATGTTCACTGTGGACAAGTATCAGATATTGCAAGACCCCGCGAGGAGAGATTGGCGGATGTCGCTATCCCATTGTGGCAAAGTTTCCAAAGGAAAATCTTCCACTTAGGCATGATGCGCAGTCCCCATAAAATTCGAAAAAACTTCAAATTTAGAGGGACGTTCATGCTACAGATATCTGTGTTTCGAGAGAGGAAAAAGTACCCAGATTTAGTGGTATATTGGCCAGATGTTGTGAAAGGCCAAACAGGACTGTCAGAAGGAGAATTGAACCGTGGAATCTCTAATTCACGAATAGTGCGAACTGTAGAGGATGAAAAAGCTCACAGAGACGAGGCACATTCCAACCTTGGTGTTGAGGCAACAAAAGTGATGCCACTGTCATCAAAGCAACAGTACGAAGAGGAACATCATCCCGAAATAGTGGAATCGTCCCATTGACCCATCGCTCCTTTCCCGCAAGTAGACCCGAATTAGAACCAATATTCCAAACATAATTTGTTAAGAGAACCTTCTGAGCTTGATGCAGCCCTCGAGCACCCCAAGAGCATTGTCCTCGTAAAGGCCATAGCTTAGTTAGTGTAATTGCATTACCCCGTGGAATCGAACAGAAAATTTTGCTTATAAGAAATTGGGATTCCGATGCATACGCCAAACTTTCTTAATCAATAGAGAGCGATTGTGCAAAGTAATACTACGCAACCCTAGCCACCAGCACCCTTGGCAAATGTAATATGTCCTTGCTTCGCAAGCAATCCCCTTACCAGAACTGGTAGACCAGAAAAATCGAGTAAGCATTGCATCTACCTTGTTTGCTATGGTTGTGGGAATCAAGAAGACCGATAGGATGTGAGCGATAGAAGCCAAAAGTATGGAATTTATGAGGATCAATTTCGCCGCTTGTGATAGAGGGAGATGACTCCAGGATGTGATGCGTTGCGTAATGTTATCCAGTAGAAAGGTAAAATGTTGAGTTTTCTTTCCTTGAATATCCACAGGAGCACCAAGATATGTACCCAAAGACTTTGTCGAGTCCAACTGCAGGAGACCTTTATATTCAAGGACACGATTCTCAGGAATATTGGGGCTAAATTTTACATAAGATTTACGAAGGCTGATCATTTGCCCGGAAATATGACAAAAGCGACCCAGAAGATTGGAAATTGCCGTGCATGACGTAGTTGAGGCTTTAAAGAAAAGAAGAGCATCGTCAGCAAAAAACAGATGGGAGATAGAAGGCGCGTACCTGTGGGCCCAAGCCATCGAAATGACGAAGATCAGTAGCCAGTGTTACATGCGGGACAGGATATCCATACAGAATAGAAACAAATAGGGAGAAAGTGGATCACCCTGCGCGAGACCACAAGTGGATGGAAAGCCTCCGTAATTGTCCGTTGATCAAAATGCGATAGGTAACTGTGGATATACATTGACTAATCAATTAATCCATTGTCCAGGAAGGCCGTATGCCTGAAGAACCTTTAAAGAAACCTCCAATTAACCCGGTCATACGCCTTATTCATGTCAATTTTGAGCGCTGCCATATGAACGTTGCCCCGACGATGTTTATTGAGAACGTGACTCAACTCATGACTTATCAAAATATTGTCGTCCATATGGCGACCAGGAATAAAGGCACTCTGGTTTTCTGTGATAAGATCTGGGAGCAGCGGCCGAAGGCGATTAACCAAGCATTTCGAGACACATTTGTAAATTGTGTTACAAAGACTAATAGGCCGAAATTGAGTAACATCTTCAGGGTTCATACACTTAGGCAGTAACACCATAAGTGTCTGGTTCCATTCACGAAGAATGAAGCCTGTGGTAAGAAAATGATTGACAACTTGAAAAACTTGTGGCCCAAGACGAACCCAATGAATTTTAAAGAACTCGGTAGTAGACCCATCTAACCCCGGAGATTTGGCATCTCCTATACCAAACATGGCCGCACGCACTTCACTCTCAGAGAAAGGAAGCAGGAGTTGTTGCTGTTGCATCCTAGAAAGATGTGGTAAGTTGAGTCGTCGAAGTTCCAGATCGATAGCTTCATCATGATCCTGGATAGAAGTGGTAGTGTCTGGATTAAGGTCGTAAGCACTTTTAAAGTGTTCTAAGATGTGGCTTATTATGGTGGGACCATCGTCAATCCATTGTCCCTCAGAGTTTTTGAGGATGTAGATAGATGCAGAGTGTCGTTTGCTTTTCATCTTATTGTAAAAGAACTTGGTGGGAAGTTCTCCAAGTTGGATATACCGATCTTTAGATCGTTGAGACCAATAGATGTGGCCTAAAGATGCTAGGTCCAACTCATGTTGTCGTTGGTTCATGAAATCATGCCCCTGACCAAGGGTGCAAATATTTGTTGCCGTAGCATCTAATTTCGTAGACAGGTCCTTCCAATCAATCCCCCAAACAACCTTATGATCCAAACACCATCTCCGAAGACGATTTCGAAAAAGTGAGAGATGTTTAGTGAAACAGTACATCACTGACCCAACAATTGGCAGGCTCCATATAGATGAAATAAGGTTAAGCACCTCAGGGTGCCTGAAGCACCAGTTTTCAAACTGATATGGCCGACGATTGACCTGAACTGGTGGCTCCGTTTGATATAAAATAGTAGAGTGATCAGAATGCAGAATAGGAAGGTTTTTAACATATCCAAGTGGGTATCGTTCATACCAAGTGGGAGAAGCGTAGGCACGGTCAAGGCGTTCCATAATTAGGTCGTTACCGTCCCTATTATTGGTCCAAGTGAAACGAGGCCTACGAAAGGAATATCTTGTAGTTGTAAATCGTGCTTCCAGTTTGTGAACTCATCCCAACCTCTAATAATAGGAGTCCCACCCAATTTATCACTGTATTGATCAACTTGATTTATATCACCAATAATAAGGAATCTGGTAAGAGGTATAGTGTAGAAGATGGTCCCACACTATAGAACGATGTTGTTGCTCGATTCCCGTACAAGAACAAAATGTACCAGTTCATTCCATTATTAGCTGATATTTTACAGAAGACAAAGTTACTCATAGAACTAAGTACATCAACTGCAAAAGGCCCCAAGAAGCCACAACCAACCCCCACTAGAACCTAAGGCATCAACTCCAACTACAGTAAGTGGATTAGTACAACGCAACAAGACTGTACATATTTACAGACATTTCGTCTCTTGCAAAAAAAAAAACGTCGGCTTGATAGTAGCTTTCAACCAGAATATGTACGGAATTATCGGGGCATCACTGGAATTTAAACCCCGACAATTTAACGAAAGGAATTCATGGCACCCTGGGTGACTGGTCTGGGTCAGTCACTACCCTAGCACTTCATCAGAAACCTTGACTGTCATTGAAAATCGAAGACCCAAATCCTCCCCCTCAGGAGCAATGCCTCGAACCCGTTGTCGCTTAAAAACCCATTTACCAGCAGGAAGGAGGGGTGAAGTGGCAGCACCGCGTTTCCTAGACAAATGTGACGTAAGTTCCTCCCCAGGTTCCACACCAAATGTGCGAGCCATCGATATATCAGTGATTGCCTTCATATGAAGCCCCGCATGCTTCGTTCCCACTTGAAATCCGCCTTTGGCCTCCCAGTGATCGAGCTTGTGCCGCTTCGCCACCCGAAATTCATAATCATTATCTCTCGATTCAGCAGCAAGTGCGTTAGCCGAAAGGCTACGCTTGAATGCCCTAGTCCGTCGTTTGTGTCCAGCAAAGGAACACGTCGACACCTGCTGGGATTCGAAATGGGGTGGTTGAATGCGCAACCGGCTACTGGGACCTGGCTCATCTGGGTCCGGTGGTTGGTTTATAGTCCATCCTTGTGCGACTAGCGCTTCAAGAGTGCCCACATGAGAAGTAGGAACCCTAATAGGAGAATTAGGGCATATAGGATCAGTCTCCGCCCCTCCTCCCGTCGCAACGAAAGGATCAGCCCTTGCACCCTGTCGAGGCGCGAGACGAAAGTGCTGCGGAGGCCTCGTGGATATTCCCAAATGGCGAAAAAGATGTCGGTTGCCTTGCACGCGAACCGTAGCTGGTGGAATGCCTGGACCTTGTACACCCGAGACATGGGAGTCTTGGTAGTCGACAACTTTTCCGACCCGACCAGATGTAACTTCATCTGGACCGAAACGTCGTCCTGGGGATGATAGTATTTCTCGGCCAAGGGGCCCATTATTAACACTGTGAGTGACACTATCCATAGAGCCCATAGGAAACGACATGGGAGGGTTGGTGTGATAATCTGACTCATGGGAAGAAGGGTCATGTGGCTGAGCAGGTAAATTAGGAGGCTCCATAGATTGTTCATGACTCGCCACTTCCTCCGGCTCCTCATTCGAACTGGACGCGACTACATGCACCTCCACATGGCGCTCCGTAATATTATAAGGATCATGTTCGGGAATAATGCGAGTTAAATCCACGTGAGCATTTCGATAAATAAATCGATCAGGCAGACCCCTAATGATATTTGTATAAAGAGGAACCTCTATAGGACCAAACATGATAGTCATTCCATCGTGTTCAAAATCCGTAAACCGACGATGAATGAGATGATGCGCATCGTAAGCAGACATAGGGCATCGTCCAGTATGATGTCCAACACAACCACACTGCTTACAAAATTTAAAAACACCCTCATACCTGAATAAACCATACACTTGCCCATCCCCAAAGGAAGAAAACAACCTGGTATGAGCGGTTGTGATAAGTCGATAACCATTTTTGCGCGAAGAAACGCTTCCGGTGTTAAACCGGGTCCAGTGTCTTCCACAAAATCCACTAACCCAACATGGGACAATATTCTCGTTGTCCAATCATTCACCAAAAACTGCCAAGGTAAGTTATGTATTCGAACCCAAATTGTAGCGAGGTCGAAGTTTATAGAAAAAGGTACTTGCGTTGCAGAACTAGCTCTAAAGGTAATAATCTTACCATCAATAACAGTGGTATGCTTGCGAAGAAGTGCCTCACAATCACGCTGATCTTGGCACTCAAAGATGAAGTAAACTCCAGTTCGAAGAACGCGAATAGATCCTCGCGTACGCCAGTGGTTGTTGACTATATTAGACACGAGGCTCGTATTTGGTGGCACTAGATCGAAAAACCGACCAACCACTGAGTGGCTCCACTCAATATTAGGTAAGGGTGGTCGAGAAGATGGAGGTTGGCTAATGAGAATACCCATTCTTTTATGTATAGAACGGATATGCAGTCCGTTACTATTGCTAGTTTGAGTGTTCGAAGAGTTCATAAGTTCTGTATTTAAAGGTTTTGGCTGAATTTATTACTGGGTTTGTATTGGAACTAAGCGAAGGAGAGATGCAAGTAATTTAATTTAACTGCATCAAAAACTATAAATACCAGCATGAATTAAAGGAGTGAGAGCGAAAACCTGGAGAAATTTTTTACCGGTGAAACGCCGCCTTGACACCCGGCGCATGCAACCCACCACGTGGCAGGAAGAAACTGACGTGTAACTTGCTGGGACGAGTTGACGAAAACCTTCAGAGGAAGGTAACCCACGAGGCAAGCAAGTGGAGGTTAATTCGGGAGACTCACGTTTCTAGTGAGAGAAACTCTCGATTTTTGAGAGAATGTTGTTTTGTTATCCATACATATCGTTTTTCAATATAATAAATAAACTGATGAATTGCCTCAAGTCGAAGATATTTAACTCAATATTTATATAGAAGTACTCAATGAGTAAGGTAAAAGTTATTATTTGATTTGAATTTTTTTAATTGGGTGTTGTATTAATTTAATATGGTAATTCACTAATTTGACAAATCAAATAGACAAGACGAGTTGCTTACTTGCTCGGTCGTATCAATTTTGTCGTCATTATGCCAGTTGAAGCATTGAAGAGAATAATACAAATATTGTTTTAATTGTTATTTAACATCAGAGGTTCTATGGTGTAGTGGTTAGCACTCTGGACTTTGAATCCAGCGACCTGGGTTCGACTCCCGGTAGGACCTCATTTTAAGATTAAACAGAAATTGTTTTTATCCGGATCCTGCAGTATTTTATAATCTCTAACTATGGTTTTCCTTTTCTTTTTTTTTTCTCAGCAAGTAAATATACGCATAGATCAACTCAAAACTCATTTACAACCCAAACACCCTTCTTACTTAGTGTAAGTAAGAAAACTATCGTTTTCCAACCATCACTTTTTGAGCTTCAAAGATGAATTACCACTAGAGGTAGACATATTCTATGAAATTCAATTTAGTAACTGTATTTTCTATTTTTATAATTATTACTTCTAGTATGTGTGGATCATTCACTTGGTATACATAACACTTTTAGTTTTCACTAATTTCATATTCATTGACAGTTGCTTAATTTCATCTTTATTGACAGTTGCTTAATTTTATCCTCGTTGACAGTTCCTCCGATTATATATACATTAAATGCAATGGTTCGCACTTTGCACCATCAAAAGGTAATGCTTCGCAGTTCAATGAGCATGATTTGTGATTTATTCCTTAAATAAGCCAAACTGAGATCCAAGAAGATTTGTAGGAATTTGAAGTGATAGAATTGCGCTAAAATTCTTGTTTTCACACACAATTTAGTCACACATTACAGATAATCTTGTGTTAACGGAATTACAATTTAATGAGCACATCGATTGCTTATGATTCATAAGTAAATAAATCAAGCAACATTAATCGTCAGTACGTTAGTGAACTACATCAAGCCACCGATTACATTCTGGATCTTAATTTAACTGAACTACAATCAAGTCATTATTTTCGGGTGAGATGTGAGATGTGGGTAATTAACTTTAGGCTTAATCAAAATTAGGGTGTTTATATTTATGATGTAAGATTTTTAAAGGGTCAATTTACCACTGCAAATTAACCCAATTTGCATTTGGGAGGCTACAGGACTTGAACGACATCTTGCCTTCCTCTAGTCGACTTTTAAAGACCCTTCGATTACTGTATTTGTTAATTTTTAGATTATATGAAATAGCCAATAAGGAGGAGGAGAGTTTAGAGGAGGCTCCATCCTAAAACCAACTGGTGATAATAGGAGTAACTCATCTACCTTATAAAGTGTAACAATCTCTCTTCTTTCTCTAATGTGATACACTTACAAATGGGCTTTCAATGAATTTCAACAATATTTAACAGAAAAATACATTATTGAATCAACCTGTAGAGGTGAGATCTCAATTCTCAATAAACAAAAGAAAGAAAAAGTCGCCTCTTCCTTTTTATGTAAATGTAGGAGTAGAAAAGAGAAGGGAGGCAAGTGTAATTCCTTTTCACAGAGCTCTGAAAGAAAGAAATATACAAAAAAAATTAGAGCACAAGCCCATGTATATCTACCAAAAAAATAGTGTACTCATATCTGCCAGTGTCAACACTGCAGTACATAAAATTAGTGCTTATTATGCTTATTTCTCTTAAAACGGCTGTTGGTGTCGGTGATGGCCAAATTTTTCTCACCCAACCAAGAAGGTGCAACATATCTGGTAAAAATGTATGACAATATTAGCGGGGAACGAAAAATGAACTATGAGCCCCATCAAACAGTAGATTTCCTTACATTTCCAAATAACCAAAAAGTACAGCAAATTCAGTAGCGTAGCCAGTATGTTCTGCGCCTGAACCAATTGTAATCTGGTAATCCCTTGATTGGTCCTCTAGCAGCAATTGCAATATCCTAAAAAGTGTAGCAAAAAAAAACATCTTCAAAGTGTACAAAGATGAAGACCTTTGTGATACTTTATATCACAACAAACAGAGTAGAAGATAGGCAAAGGATAGTGTAACAATAATATAATTAACTGCACAATAAAATGAATTTTTTTATGGCTCTCAGGCCTCAACTAAAACACTTACTCAATACTCTAGCAGTTGAGAACTTTGTCAAAATAGGATAAGTTTGTATGCTCGGTTGCAGCCAATTGTTCAGGAAAATAAATACTCAACGATCCTACATCATGGCAAAATCCCTCTACCAACACTCCAACATTCAGGGAACAGGGTCTTTTCAGATTTGAATGTGTGGACTATAGCATGTATCTCACTAGTTTAATCCTATCAGTTGTACAGTTCGTGAGCTAGTAAGTCTGTGACACTGTTAATCTTTCTTCAACTACAACTAATGAACAAGGTCGCACACTTCAGTTCTCCCCAAGATCATAATTCATAATTTATAGGGAAGTCTCATCCAATGGTTCAATGGTTTGCTTAATATATACAAACATATAAAGAGAAAGTCATTCGCAGAAGAAAGTTTACACGTCAATAATCATCCAAAAGCCATCATAGAAAAATCGAAAAAACTGTGTCCCTCTTTGGTGAAGAGAGGTTTGGGGAAATTATAGGTTCAAAGTCATATTAGACTAGTCAGCCTTCTAATTTGAGTGTTCGATAACGAGAGGTTTGAAATAGTTAATTGGGCCCAAAAAGCTCCTTTTGAAAAAGTTGTGAGAGAACAAAATGAGTGTGCTAAATTATGATGTTCTAAAGTTCTTGAAAATTACATTTATATAAGATAAAAAGTACAATAATGGATTATAACCATGTCCTTATTGGTCATTTTACACAATCAAGTAGCTATCAGCTATTAGCTAATTACCAAACACCTTAATACAAAAGCTAATACAACAATCAGCTGATACAATCAACAAACAAGGGAAAAATTCTCATATTGACTAGTCAAACCTCTAATCTGAGTGTTTGACAACGAGAGGTTTGAAATAGTTGATTGGGCCTAGAAAGCTCTTTTTGAAAAAGCTGGGGGAGAAGCAACTTGAGTGTGCTAAATTATATTTATGTTCTAAAGTTCTTGAAATTACATTTATAAAAGATAAGAAGTACAATAATGGATTATAACCATGTCCTTGTTGGTCATTTTACACAGTCAGGTAGCAATTAACTAACAATTAGCAACAACTATCAGCTACCCGCTAATTGTCTCATAGGGCCTCTATATTTTTGCCTTTAAAGCTCTCAAAAATCAGAAACAATGAAACTGAAAGGCATAAGTATATGGCCTTACCTTATCAAATAAGAAGCGATCTGCCGCACGTTTCACAGCACTTGCGTCCACTGCATCAATTCTTGCAAATAGTTCAGCAAAAGGGATTCTTCTTCCATAGTTTAGCAACTGCAAGTAAAAGAGTACATAATTATATTTATAGGAAATTCTGGAAGATAGACCATGGACGCAATACATGCATGCATATGCTATTAAGCACTCTTAAGTACAGGATGACCGAATTTGCGGCAAAACAGTTTGCAAGTTTAGGTTGGATCCACAACACGTATCTCATTGGAAATAAGTGCAACGGGATCTCCCCAATAAAATATTTCATAGGTTGTATTCATGTATTCTTAGATTTATCTCCTTTGTTTCTCTCCATTTCTTATATTTTTTTAAAGTACATTCAGATTCTCAGCAAATAAGAACAAAATGCCGTCAGATCAGATATGTAGCCAAGCCATGTCATAAACTAAACCAACAAATCATAAATCTGTAATGTAAATAAAAAGCCATTATTTGCACTTGCAGACAAACACAGACACAATCAAATAAAGTTGAAAAAAAAAAGGAGCCATTAATTAAACCTATGTCAGTATGCTTTGCTTGGCTAGCCATTCAATGAGTCACAGAGAGGATCAAGACAGGAAAAAGGAGAGTATAGAGACAAAGTCTCTTGCAAGGCATCAATTGCTCTTCCATACCCGACAAGAGGCCCTCCATGGAGGCTGCACAAAAAATGGCAAATAGTCCTATTCATAAAAAGGCCAGAATGAGTCCCAGCTGCTAGCCGCATAGTTACTGGATCATACATATGGCTTACCAACCCTCTAATATCCAGCAAAGAAATCACCCTATGTAGAAAAAAATCGAAGAAAAGGAAAAAGACTGCCAACGGGCAGTGACACCAATCGCAAGGCTATTGAATTGCACCAACAAAATTAGACCTTTACTACTCAGCAAAAGCTTCATATACATTTGAACTCCCAATTTGTAATTTTGACCTTCAGTTTATGAACCAAAAAATCATTACTCAGTGGTCGCGACTTTGTAGTAAGTTTAATCCTCATGCATCTGCAAACATTTTCTTGCATATTGCTTTGCTATGAATCAACAAGAAAACTGGAAATTGCACACAAACAAGGGTTAAGGATAGATTTGTATTAAAATGACCAGGAAATCAGCCAATACAAGTGCTCAACTTTCGAGAGGTTGAGTCTCTCCTAAGGTCTTTCTCTCTCTACTTTTCTGGATGATCCTTACAAAATTACCTCAGCTCCTATTTATTCTCCCACTCACTACCATTCTCCACTACAGAATAATCAAGGCCAGATATTCATGTACTAACAGACAAAAACAGCAAAAGGACCATGCTACCCTTTCTAGAAGTTATCCTTGCTGGCGTTCTTTGCCTTCCTTCTCACATACGTCACCTTAATGGGAGGTCTAGCATAATTCATTGCATTACCCCCCTCCAAATGTACTATCGTTAGCCGTGGGACCGCCAACCTCAAAGCTACTGAGTCGCACCAACAAAATCAATCTTTGCTACTTAACAAAAGGCCCCAAAGTTCACTTCATAATTTTGACCTTCAATTCAGGTCTCATGTTTCACAATAAAGCCATGAAAGAAAAAAACATTACTCAATGGTCACTGACTTCCTACTAAGTTTTAATCCTCGTGTATTTGCAATATTTTCACCAATAGCCCGGCCATTAGCCTTAAGTGATTGCTTCACTAGATCAGATCCCCTATTAAGTGCATGATTCGGCAACCACTATATGACCAAAACAGCAATCACAATCCAGAATGCAGGAAGACAAAATAGGTAGTTCTCTTTCTTTCCCCTAGTAAAGCATATCAAAAATCACATGATGATGAGAACAGCATCTTGCTATCCTAAAATAACTCAAAAAAGGATGGCGTAACCGAATCATGATAAAATATATTTAAAAGCAGGCCAAACTAATTAGATGATATTTACTTTCATCCTCATTTTCTTATTTTCTCACTGTTATCCATAGAGGCGATTGAAAAAGGAGCAAACATACATACACCAACTATATGCTCCCTACGTCCCAAAGACATTGAACATGTTGACATTTTACAAAAGGTAGAATATTTGAGTTGGAATATAAACACATGAACACCTGGAAACATGTTTTTTGTCATTGATGAGCATCTATAGACTATATACAGACGAGTGTACAATTCACAAGCCAGATGGACTGTCACAAGGAACATTGTGAAAGCTGCCACCGCTGATTAGCGAACAAGAGGTAACCATGGAGAAGAAAATACAGTTATTCTCTATTCAAGCTGAAACTCTAAATCAAGAAAAATCATCCTAGCAGCTTTTTCAGGCTTTCAGTCAACTTAAGCTATGTTCACAACAATTACTTAAGAAGATAAGCCAGTAAAGCAACATTGTCAAGTACATATGTACTCCCCCCCCCCCCCCAAAAAAAAAAAAAAAAAAAAAAAAAGTACCCCACAAAAAGGGAGAAAAGGAGAAAAAATTAAGAAATTTCACCTGTCGCCCAATGTCTTCAGCAACTCCATTGACTCCACTGCTGCTATGAAGAAGAGAAGACTTCAACTGCATATAAGCACATAGGTAATAGTGATTAATACTGCGAAGGGGCGGGCATGTTTACGAAAAGAAAAAAGAACTAGATAAGCAAGTCCAAGTCCGAGGACATGCATGAGATTCACAGAGCCCGGACACATCACTCACAAACTAAAAGGCATGAGGAAACTAACTCCCCCAAAGTATAAGAGGATTCAAATAAATAATTAATAAAAAAAAGCTGAACAAGGGATTTTCCAATTAGCACACAAGTTTACACAGGATATATCGCTTCGATACAACTGTAAACTTGAAATATTACACAAAATTAAGAAGAAAAACTTATACCATGCTAAGATACACTGAAAATAGATATCTTTGTCAGCACTTGGAACAACACTAATGCATTTAATATTACAGATAATAAGGAACCCAACAAATAGCATGCAGCAGAATGCAGATTTATAACTTCATGACAATGGTTCCATCTCTAAGTAACCGGAAGCACCTTAACCCACCAAAATGATAACAGAAGAGATTTACCACCATGAAGTGGCAAACGGAAAAATTACCAGAAGAGCACTTTAACAGGTTTTGTGCTGTCCCAACTTACAAGTTTATAACCTGCTATAGCAGCACACAGTCCCACTTTGTTAGACAGGCGAGCTTAACATGTTCATGTTGCAAATTCCAGACATTAAGAACAAAGGCATCAACCATCAAGCCTTACAAATATCAAGATCAGTGTCCAGGGAAAAACAGGGAAAAACAAAATCAAAAGAAAAAGGACGCTTTCAGTCCAATAGGAACAATCACAAAGAAGGTTCCCAAAATTTTGTAAGTCTTCAGCTATATGGAGTTGAGTGGACACTCCGATAATGACCCCGCATAGCAACAATTCAACAAACAGCTAACTATCATAATCCAGAAAAAAATTGACAGCCATCTTCCACCAAAATAATAATGAGGCAAATCGTCAAATATTTCTAGGGAGTACTTCATAGTTGTGGTACCCAAAAAGCATCAGAATGGCAACTATTAATGAAACTTGAATCACCAACTGTCTAAATCTAGCTGAGATATAAATGTAATATAAAGTTCGATTAACAATAACCAAGAGTAAATTAACTTTCTTGATTCCAGCCCGCAATGGCAACAACAATAACAAATATATCTGAGGGGGGGGGGGGGAGGATCAGCAAGTATCAGAGATGAGAATATTTTCTAGATACCTGATTACGTGCACGAATAACATCCTCATCTGAAACTCGATAAGACAACTTGCTTATTACATGCATAATTCCATATGAAAGATCATCCAAGCAGTCAGGCTGTCAATAAAAGATAATGAAACGTGTAAGTCTCATTTCTAAGACAACAAATGGCTGGGTAAGCATCAGAAAATGTCTCAAAATCTCTTCAGTGATGACAACAAAAGATCTTGAAGGGCTATATATCAACCTCCTAGGCTAGACGCTAGATGCTAAAAGAAACAGCATTCATTTAACAAGTAATGTTTTTTTGTAAGCTACAAAAATCTACGCACCTTGGCCACTGCATAGACACCAAAGAGACCCGTGTCTTTGTAATTGATACTGAATGTCTTGATGCTCTCGGCAAGTTGATTAATGGAAGTCATCTGGACGAGCTCTGAGCTGTTAACAGGTTACCAGAAGGATCCATTTTCTTAGTTAAATTCGGTAATGATTCCATGGGATAAAATTAATGTTATACAAACAAATAAGTTCACTACCACATCTAAAATGCTAAAGTGGCACTCATTTTTGGTACACTGAACAAGAGAAGTGGAACACACACAAAAAATCCCTAAAGCTACATGCAAACAGGGAGCACTCTCACTGTATGCCTCATTTGTGTGTACAATCAGCTCTTCTCAGTACCATGTTAGAAAAACTAGAAATCGTTATGGATATACATACCCCACATGCTTTCCACTCTCTTCCTTTCTACTCCATGAACCTAACATAGTCTGCATGACCATTAAAGTAATGGCATCTGGGTCTTTGCAAGAAGCTCCTTCAAATGCAACAGCAAATTGTGCAATGGGAAGATCATCATCAATCATCCTCACCTAAATTCATTGCTGAAAATATTAACAGATAAAAGAGATAAAAGGTCACCATGTGCAAAGAAAGCACATTGAAGGCCAAAAGACAACAAGAACAAACCTCTGATCCAGTAAAATTAACTGGGTCACTGGCAACTAGCTGAGAAGTTGTGGCAGGATTAGCTGACAGTTTTGTGAAGACTTTTTTCACTTGTTCCACGACATCTTCATGCTTAACAGCTCCTGAAGCAGAAACCACCTGCCAAGCATATAAACTGGAACTATTCATACATAATTCAGCGTCCATCACAGAGAATTTTTCTCTAATCAACATGGAGAGAGGAAATCAAATGCTTCTAGGTAAAACATATATGGACCACAAAACTAATTACCATTCTATGGGCAGCACAGTGAGACGAGATATAGTCTTCAATATCCGCTTTAGTAATTGACTTTACATCATCCACAGATCCAAGAACTGTCCTACCTAGTGGAGTATACTGGAAAGCAGTAGCATGTAACTGGTCCAAGATAACTTGGTCATCTTCAACACCCATCTAGAAGAGATATAAAATCAGCATATTGGATTAAATATCAAAGCACTAACAGGCTAACAGCTGCAAAAAAAATAAAACCAAAATATACAGCAAAATAAAGATTTATGCTCCTTCCAAGCTCTAGAGTCATGAGAAAACCGCACACATATTAACGATGTCTCGATTGTTATAGCAATAGAACTGGAATCGGATGAATTATAATGCACACATTTGAGTGTATTCTACTTCCTCAGTAACAAAATAGATGTTACACATTGAAAATTGCACTAAGCATCTACTACATCTGACCATGCATTTTTTTTAGTTTTAGATAAAATCAACCGTTACTATATGATATGTTGTTGGATTCGTCTTTATGTATACTTTCATAATATTAACATCTTATAATTTTTACTACCTAGTTATTAGGCCCGGCTATCCCGGGTAACGAAAATTTTCATTTACTTTAAGATGATAACACTAAGGGAACGTTTGCCGTTTGTTTCATATAGTGGTATGGGTTTGGAATCAGGAATGAAATCAAGGTGGTATGGGTTTGGAACTTGATACCTAATACCATGTGTTTGGTTTTATTTGGAGATGAAATTTTTTCTTCTATTAATACCTAGAAGTATTGGTATGAGCCAAACCCACCTCCCCTTTATGTTTCTAAACCCAATACCTTATAGGTTTGAAGCATGGGTTTTAAATCTATCAAATTATTAACAAACACTAGGTATAGATTTTGCTCATTCTGAACTCATACCTCATACCAAAATCATATGAACCAAACACTCAATGATGGTTAAAGTACTCTATTGACAAGCGTGAAAGTATGAGTATAACATCTATTTTGTTATGGATTCAACTTATTTTTGCTTATATGAACTAATCGGAACACATCAATGATGTGTGGATTGTGAACGCATCATCAACTCCACCTAAATCAACTACTAAACAGTTGCCGCCAGGATTCAAAAATAGATCGTTAAATACAAATCAATGCACACTAGTATTAGCCTCAATTCCTGTCCTTAAACTTACATCACAAGGTGCAATTTTGAATCATAGAGGAAAAACTAGATCCATCATAAATGATAACAAACAATTAATCGGTAATACAATATGAAATGAAGAAAACAACAAAATTTAGAAAAGAACCTGATCTTTTTCCCTAAGGATCGCATTTCGAACTTTCTCGATTGTATCATCACTAAAATCCTTCATCTGCAACAAGTTGCCCAAAACCTCAACCAATTTCCCAGAATTCTGACTTCCAACCTTACCAACAAATCCAGACATCTCTCTATCAGAAAAACCATCCAATTGCGCGCCAATATTAGCCATATCCTCAACCTCAGACATCAAAACGACGCGTTGCAAGAAATGAGAAACACCACTTTTCTCCTCAGATTCAAATCTACTTCCGGAGTCAACCCAGACACCTACAGAAGACGATCCAGCAGCGAGTCTTGACTCGGTGGCAACTCGGAGGCCGTTAGGAAGAACGGTGACACGAGTGTCGGGAAACTTGAGGATCTGAGAGTGATCTGCGGAGGTAGGATGAGGTGAGGCGTAGCGTAAGAAGCGTGGGTCGGGGTTTTCGAGGAGTTTGATCTTAGATTTGACGGATTCAGCTAAACGATCGTAGATCATGTGGGTGGGAGGAGGTGGGGAGGGAGTGGAGGGGGATGTGGAGGAGGTGGGAGTGAGGGTGGCATGGTGGCGAGAGGAGAGAGAGTGGTGGTTTGTGCGACGGAGAGTGTGGTGTATTAGTTTCCGAGTTGACATTTTTGGGTGGAGAATGGAGGAAGGGGGAAACTATGGATTGGTGTAATGGTGGTTGGAACTTGGAATAGGAATAGGAATAGGGGGGATTTTGGGTAATGGAGATGCTTTTTTGGGATGTGCGGAAATTTTTTTAGGATTCCATCATTGGGTGGCCACGTCAAACGATCGGGTGGTTCGGTTTGTGGTAGGGAAATGATTGATAAATAGTTATTCAATCCGACTTGTGTGGACCTGGTTCACACTAAAAATAGTGTGAACCAGGCCCAGGCACGTGACCATAACATACACTATATCATTTTAACATACACTATATCATTGTAACATACACTATATCATTTTAACACACACTAAATCACTTTAACATACACTATATCACTTTAACATACACTATATCATTGTAACACACACTATATCACTTTAACATACACTATATCACTTTAACATACACTATATCATTTTAACATACACCATATCATTTTAACACACACTATATCACTTTAACATACACTATATCACTTTAACATACACTATATCATTATAACATACACTATATCACTTTAACATACACTGTAACATACACTATATCATTTTAATATACACTATATCATTTTAACATACACTATATCATAAACTCACGTGATATGGATCGGGTGCACACTAATTAGTGTGCACCGGGTTCATATTAGTTTTTTTTATAGTTATTGTCCCAGACGATTTACCAATGCATATTTGAAGTCTTCAAAAAATATAGTTTGTATATTATTTTTAAATAATTTATTTCCTCACAAAAACTACCATGAGTATTGTAGTGCAGTTGGTTAGTGCATTAGCATATCAAATGAGATCTTGTTTTTCTTTAATATCTATTATAGATGTCGTTTAGCCTTCATTTAATGAAATTTCTCTTTCAAAAAAAAAATGAGAGGTCATGGATTCCGGTCTATATTTATTTATGATGCTAAGAACTACATATAACAAACCTTTTTTTAACATTCCTTTGACTATTGGTTAGGATGTTTATTTTAGACGTTTGACCATGAGCTAGGACGTTTGTTGCAATCATTTTGCATGTTGGTACGGTAGAGGGTTCTCCGATGGTGTTATGTTTGTAGGCCTTTGTGGTGGGATTTAATGAGGAGAGAGGAGCAAATGTTTCGGTAGGGGTGGTCCAATGGTGGTGAATTTGGCCTATTAGGGTCATATGGGGTTAGTGTTCTGCAAAGAACTGGGTCGGACCAAACTGTACCGGACTGAAAATTTCGGTTCGGTGCTCGATCTAGAAAAAATCTCGATTTCGGGTTTGCGGTGCGGTCTGATCCAGTCCAAACCCGGAAAATTTCGGTAACGACCATTCAACCGAAATTTCTATTTTTTAGTAAAAATAAGTTTATATGTTAAAAGAGTTTAAAAAGTAGAAAGTAAAAAAGTTAAAAACCTACTATTTATTACTTTTTAGCAATATTGTTATCAAAATTATGAAATTTTAATGTATCTAAATGTGTTTTACCAAATAAAAAAATTTACAAAATTGTAGATTCTGGTACAACATGTCCAAAACTGGACCATAATTTTTCCGATCCAGCCCAGATCCAAAGATTTTCCAGTCCGATCTGATCCTGGACCAGTGAACATAGTGGGGGTTGCCAATGGTAGTGTGTTTGGTCCAATAATAGTGGTTTGGTGGTGGGATAATATTTTTTAAAAAAACTGAGATAAAAGACTCTGGACGAGGAGACCTCCAACCTTATCGTTTACGAAAAAAGAAGAAAGAGGTAAATTACTACAACTTTCAATATTAAATCGAGAATCAACTAAATGTCTCACATCCGCTATCCTTGCTTTATTTGCTTCCCAGTAGACGTGACGGATAGTCCAAAAGGTGAAAGAAAGTAATAGAACTTGAAAATCTTTGATAATATGAGCAATCTGCCAAAGGAAAGACCAAAGAACTTTAACGGCATTGATGACCAAAAGCTTATCTCATTCAATATAAATTAAAGGTGTTGAATGTTGCTTTGAATTGCGAGATAGATTCCTTGATGGAGTGCATTGCCTCGGCAATGAAGACTTAGGAAGAACCAAGCACTAGGGGAAAAAAAGGAAGGGTTGCGGAGGAAGGGCTGCGCTTTTGATAAAAGCGCAGCCCTACTAGTGAAGGGGTTTGTTTTATGTATTTAAACATTATTAGGTTAAGCCATCCGAGTTCGTTTAAGCCTCCAAATAGCCATTTTAAGTTTTTCCGAAATTTTTTTTCCTTAATTATGTATTAGGGTTTTGTTTTATGTATTTAAACATTATTAGGTTAATGTTTGGAGGTAGTTCTTGTATTTTCAGATCTATAGGTCTTGTATACTTCTCTTTGTTTTGATTAATGTTCTTGTATACTTCTCTTTGTTTTGATTAATGTTCTTGTATACTTCTCTTTGTTTTGATTTAATGTTCTTGTATACTTCTCTTTGTTTTGATTTAATGTTCTTGTATACTTCTCTTTGTTTTGATTAATGTTCTTGTATTTTCATATTCGTTTTGATTAATTTGTATTTTCAGATCTATAACTTTTGTATATTAGTTTTTGTTCCTTTTTTTCATTTTCATTTCGTTCTTTTTTTTTTGTTTTGGGTTTATTTTCGTTTCATTTCTCTTCTCTTCTGTATAATTTCAGAAAATGTGAGATTATGAGTAAAAAATGTCAAAAAAAAAAAATTTTTTTTTTTTGGTAGGAAGGGCTGCGCGTTTTAGGTAAAAGCGCAGCCCTACTAAAAATGTGAAGGGCTGCTGTAAAAAAGCGCAGCCCTACATGCCTTTTTCAGCGCAGCCCTTCTTCATTTTTCCACTAGTGAAGGTTGAAGGTTGCAGCTTTGTGGAGATGTCCAAGAGAATCCCTGATAATAACACTTGATGATGTGGAGTTTGCACAAATCGAACCGTCGAAGTTAAGTTTGAACAAGTTTGGGAGGTGGCTCCCAAGCTATAAGGACGGAGGAGGGGTACGCCGGGTTGGAAGGAGGAAGAGAAGAGTGATGAAATGGGAAACCTGAAGAAATGTAGTAGTCTACCGCATGTCCGCATTACTCAATTTTTATTCTGAAAATTAAAATTTGGCTTTGTGAATGATCCTATAGATATTAAGAGAAGCATTATGGAAAATTATGTCATTTTTTCTTTTCAAATACTCCATATGAGAAAAACATATTTGACTATAGAGGTTTTGCCTTGTCTTATTTTTGAAAGAGACACTAAAAAAGGGTATGTGTGCAAAGTAAGAGGGATCCAAATTTTTAGTTTAGACAATTGTCATAAGGTAGTAAAGCAATGACAAAACCTAAAAAGATGATTCAAGGTCTCATCGATCTTGATGGTTACAAATAGCACACTAGCTGGATGTAATAATATTTCTTTTTGCAAGATTAGCACGAACGCCAAGACTGTTGTGGCGTATTTGCCACATGAAAATTTTCAATTTGGGTGGAATATTTAAGTTCCAGATACAGTGATATTGTCATTTTGGTTGATTTGTGGGTAGGTTATGGGCTAGCCAAGTAGCTGATTTCATCATAAACTTACTTGACGAGCTAGGACCCCATATAGCCTCATCAAGAAAGGGATGGACAAGAATGGGTATGCCTTTAATGCAAGAGATAATTTGCTAAGGAAGTAGAGTTTTTAGTTTGTCTATATTTCAAGTTCGATTGGGGAGGATAAATTCTCTTAAGTGAAGAGAGATATCCACTTGTTGCTCTGTGAGTTGCAATCCATACATGAGGGTTTCATCAAGCACCAGTCGTACATCCATAAGAGAATTTCGGCGCCTTGACCCACTTTTCATTGGATACCTTTACGCAGAAGTGATCTTTGAAGCATAATCTTTTTCCAAATAAGGGACTCTAAGGTCCGGATTTGGAATGATCTTTTATAAAATATTTTCCTGAGACTAATTTGATCCAAAAATTAGATGGATTTGTGAGGATTTTTCAACCTAGCTCTCCTATAAAAACTTTGTTCAAAGTTAAGGTTTTCCTTATCCCTAGACCTCCATGGGAGTTGGGACTACAAATTTTGTCCCATGAAATAAGCGGGATTGCATTTATATCCTTATTTTAATTTGTCGTCAAAAAACCTTTTTGTGCATTGTGTGAATTTGTTATTTCCCTAGGAACACTACAAGAGGGGGGGGTGAATTGTAGGTGTAGAAATAAACGTAACTTTTTGCGGAAATTAAAACTTAAACGAATAAACAAGCTAAAGGAACACAAGGGATTTTTACGAGGAAAAACTTCTTGGGCCCAACAAGAAGAAACAACCTCGACCACTAGGGATTTTAAACTCAACACTTTCACTAATTAGGCCAAACAACTCTGTTACAACCTAATTCTAACTCGAGCCCTACCTTGAGTTCCTAAACTCAAGTTCCTGAACCACTGTTCCCTTAACAGCAGTTCCTCTCAACTTCACTCGAAGTTTTCTCACACATACAAGCTTCACTCAAAGCCTTTCTCTTACAGAACTTCACTCAAAGTTCCCTTACCCCAAAAACCAAAATACAATTGATCGAAATAAGCTTAGTGGAATTAGAGTAAGAAGGCAAAAAACAAATGGCTATTATGAGAGAATGAAGGCACTGACACTTAATAAGTTAAACTCACTTAATTACTTAGTCAGACACAATTTGGAACTTATCTAGACTTCTATATTTATAGTGTTAATCATGAAGAACGTGGGATTAATGTTAGAGTACACGTTTTAATCCATTTACCCATGATGTTCCTTCCCCTAAGGAACACGTTTTACATCATGTCCCATGATCCCATGAACTATAAATGAACGTGGATAAAATGCAGCCATTACTCCTAAATAATAGGAGTTCCTTGAGCATTATCCGAAAATCAGTTTTTATAAACTCTTTTTATCTTTAAATCTGAATTTCTAATCTTTAAGAAAATAATATCTTTGAAATAAAATCTTTCTAACAACCGGATATTTATTTTCTTATTTTCCGAAAAATAAAATCTTTTCCAAAACAGATTTTCTTTTTAAAACTGATTTTATCATTTGAAATTAGAAATAACTAATTTCCTATAATCTAGGCATGACTTACTCCATTATCTTTTAATCTTATACTAAGTACACGCCTAAGTCTAGTTCCTTATATTAGTTCAGTTCCTTTAACATATTGCTAAGTGCCACTTAGTTTGTTCCTTACAAAGAAACAAACGCTTCATTCTCAAATATTCTGCCACAGTTCCTTACCATTCTTTCTTTGTTCCTTTACATTGGAACTAGAAAATAAAACGCCTAGCTTCTATTATTCTTGATCCAATGCTTGCTCCAGTATCAACATAGAAACTTCTTTACTTAGCCTTTGAAATCCTCTCTTGACTTCTTCATTGACTTCGTATTCTCCCAGTTCCTTGCATTGATACCTTAGACACCATACACTTAAATAATTCATTAGTTCACTACTTAGTTTGTTCCTTTGTTTCTTTGTCATTATCAAAACTAGGGTTCAACAATTTCCCCCTTTTTGATGATGACAACAAAGGTACAAACTAAGGAAAATAACAAATAATATAAGTGAATGAAAATAAAAACATAAAGAAGAAAATGAAAAATAAAACACAATTATATGAGTAACTGAAGTTTGATTTTTCATTTACCTTAACCTATTTTTGATTTTTCATTTACCTTATCCAATTTTTAATTTTTTCATTTTTTTCATTTTTTTTTAAGTTTATGTACAGTTTGTTCCTTAAATCCTTTTCCCCCTTTGTCATCCTCAAAAAGAATAGACTCTGATGAATTGATGAATTGATTTAACACCTTAAGACCAATATGCAAGCACCATTAGTGGTTAAGTTAGAAAATCAAAGAGTAAACTTGCTCAAACATCAATCACATAATACTAGCCATTCCAAGGAAGAAATTATGCAAAGCATTTAGAAACATAGACAATATAGCAAAAGTCATTGATTATATAGCACTTGTTCCATAACAAAACAAAGAAAGAAAAGAAAAAGGAAGAAACAAAAGTTGTGTTCCTTGATGAAAGAAACAGGAACAACAAAACAATAAAAAGAACTAAGAAAGGGAAGGGGAATGGTGTTCCTCACAACTTCTTCTTCAACCACATCCTCCAACTTTTTCATCACCACCCCATGATGTAGTTCAACCTGTTCCTTCAGCTCCTCCAAGTACGAGCCATAGTTCCATCTTCTTTGTGCTGCGCAACCACGGTATCACTCAATTTCTTCATAAGACTTACATAGTATCAGTTTTGGCATCCAAAGTCCAATGAAGATGATTGTAAAATTTTATCATATGTTGTGCAGGAAGGCAGACTTCATTAACCCAGTTAGTGTCATCCGGATTTTCCTGTTCCTTACCCTTGGAACTAGAGGCAGATGGGGGATGTTGTGAAGGAACTGGGAGGTTTGAGTGGAAGGCTCATCTGTTCCAGGAATGGAAACAGAAGGTGAAGGGTGATAAATGGGAGGAAGAAATGGTGGTGTGGGTGGAAGAGTTGTGGAGGTGGAAGCAAAAGGATTTGGTCCTTTTATTTCATCCTTCAACTGCTCAAAACTTGAAGGAACAGAGAAGGACGAAGGTGAAATGGAGGGTTTTGTTGTGAAAGGAACAGAGAGTTTGGGAGATGGTGGGGTATTGGTTCCTTGAGAGTATAGGGTACCTGTTCCTCATTATCCGAAAGAACTAAAGGAGAGTCCTCGTTGGAAGGAACAGGAACAGGAGCAATTTTTCGACGAGTGCTCTTTCACTACAAAAAAAATTGGCTATAGAGGCACATCATTTGGCCGACTTGCCTCTAAAACCCCCTTTTACCATCACATAAACATGGTTGCCTCTAATTATATGGTTTTTAGTGTCAAGTATATATTCTGGTGCCTCTAAGATACATTTTAGCATCAGACGAATGTTGGTTGCCTCTAAAACCATGTTTTTTAGCATCACATGAATATTGGTTGTCTCTAAATCCATATATTTAGCATCACATGAATTTAATTGTCTCTAAAGCCATTTTTTTTAGCATCAACTGTAGTTAGTTGTCTCTAAAGTCATGTATTTAGCGTCACATGACTTTAGTTGTCACTAAAGCCATTTTTTCAGCATCAAACTGTAGTTAGTTGTCTCTAAAGCCATGTATTTAGCGTCACATGAATTTAGTTGTCTCTAAAGCTATTTTTTCAGCATCAATTGTAGTTAGTTGTCTCTAAAGCCATGTATATAGCGTCACATGAATTTAGTTGTCTCTAAAGCCATTTTTTCCAGCATCAACTGTAGTTAGTTGTCTATAAAGCCATGTATTTAATATCACATGAATTTAGTTGTCTCGATAGCCATTTTTTTCAGCATCACAATAGATTATTGTTGCATCTAAAGATATTTTTTAGTGTCACTTGAATTGTCGTTAGTGGTGTCAAAAACAGATTTGACTGCTAGGTCAACCTGATATTGACTAGATTTGAACCTGGTTCGACCTGTGAGGGTCAGTCTCTAGACTTGATCGAAACCTAACCTGGGATTACCCAGACCTGACCGTAGTGGTGTCAGAAACAGATCTGACCGCTGGGTCAACCTGATTCTGACCTGACTTGAACCTGGTTCGACCTGTGAGGGTCAGTCCTCAAACCTGACCGAAACCTGACCTGGGATTACCCAAACCTGACCGACACCTGGCAAGATTATATGTTGACCTGACCAGACAGACCTGCATTCAAACTCAAACCCGACAATACTCAACCAGATATTACTAAAATTTAATTATTTTTTTATATCTACAAACTCATTTAAATATATAAATTTATTAAATTACTTACATTTAATAATTAATTAAATAAAAAAATTAAATTAGATTTAATTTAAGAGTTAACTCCAATTCCTTATAAGTTATAAGCTAACTCCAATTCCTTCAAACAATACTAATATTTCTCAACAATATAATCTATATTCTAATTAAACCTTTTCCATAAATCATAAAACTGATTTTGTAAGGCTTTTCAATCTTCAATGTTACCAAAAATTCAAGTAATACTAATTAATTGGAATCCAAATCTGAAACTAACCAAACCCTTTAATAAAAAACAAAGAATAAAGAAAACTAAATTAGAATAACTTGTTGAAAAATTATAATATTACACTACTACAAAAAAGGCCTAGGAAACCGGTTGAAAACGGCCTAGGAAACCATACTACAACCGGTCTCCATCTCACAGGTGTCCTAGGTTAGGAGACCGGTTATAATGCATGGTTTCTTTGTTTATTTGGGAGACCAGTTAACAGCTAAAACCAGTCTCTTATGTAAGCGTACATATCATATGTAAAGAGGATAGGAGACCAGTTAACATCTAAAACCAGTCTCCTTACCTACCATTGGAAACCAGTTATTGACCACAACGAGTTTCTTAGGTTTATTACACGTTTAAAAAAAATTAGAATACAATACAGTATACAAACATTGTCCTGTAAATGATCCTGTATTTATTTGCAGATCCTTGTATATACGTTTTTTTTCTATAAAAAACAATATATAAATAACTACAACAATACTATTAAACATGAATTCTTTGCTTACTCTATTCATCTTCTAAAAAAAAAAATTGGTACATTTGATTTATATGCAAAAATAATTTCTCTCAAAGCATCAATTTCTTCCAATAAAATCTTAAACATAAAGTTTCTATAATCTAATGCTATCTACTAAAACTAGAATTCTAAAAAAAAATTATGTACAATTCAAGCTTGATCGTCGTTGCCTTCAATCTCTATCGTCTTGTGTTTGATTGTTCAAATATGCCGCCCACATATCTCTTAGCTCGTCAATCATCTCTTGCGAATAAGTGTTAGAAAATCCAGAAAAGTCCAATAAAATAATTTTAGATAATTATAATTAGAGTGCTCGTCAATTAATAAAGCAAGAGTGAAATAATTGACAACAATCAACTAAAAATGCAGAACTACTTCTGACATCCTCCATCTTTTATTGATCTCTTTATCTTAGATTAGGATCCTTCGATTTCTTTCACTCACCACCATAAGGAGATCCTTGTTCACACTTGTCTTCTTTTTCACCATCCCTGAGGTCTAGTTTTTCATGTACCTTCTGATATATGTTTGACTTTTCCTGTTGTATGGCTAAATTATTTTCAACTTAGCATCCTCAAATTTTGCAATGATTCATTCCTACACTTTCCAATGACTTTTAGTGAAAGTTGGACAGTAAAGTATATAGTGAAAGAAACAAACGATCAAGAAGGCAAGTAGGATACGACAGAATTTTCTGCAAACATAACATTCAAAGGTAGCAAACCACATACCATACTTCTCCATTCTAATGCTTGTTGCGTGGTTCCACAGGTAGCTTTGGTAACTGTGCACATACATGGACAGCGAAATAGTAGAACATATGTCAAAGTTCCAGTTTTCACTATTATAGAATATGACATAATTGCAAGGTTAATGACAAACCTCCTAAAACTAGCATATGAACCAGAAGATTCGAGCATCTATATGACCCTCAGTTTTATACTACCCCAAGGATACAGAAACAACCTTGCATACTTGTGGTTACAGCATTTTCCGAACATATAAACTAGAAACATTATGTCATACCATCATACCATTATAACTTAATAAGTATAACTTAATAAGGGACTCAACATTTTCCAAATTAATTGCAGCATTTCTGTATTTTCCCATGTATCCTCTCGATCTCTCTCCTCATCACGTGAGTCCCTCTCCTTATTTCTCTCTATCTCTCTCCTCCTCATATGCACCCCTTAAACTTGTGCCTCCACCCCCACCCTATGTTGCGACTAATTTCGGACAAATGCAACAAATTTTGAGAAAAAGAAAATATGAAAAAAAAGCGAGTTGTAGCTTCAAATTAAGTTGATTGGCACTACTAACAACAGAAACACAAATCAGTTGGCAATTCCAAGGCTTCAAACAGCTATAAGCCTATAGCAAACCAACACATTAAAAAAAATCAGGAGAAAATCATACAATTGCCTCCCCATCTCCCTGCCCAAAAGAAATTAGAATAAGAAACACAAAAGGAAGGAAGCTGTGGGTTTGAGTTTAAGGATATTGGTAACAGCAGTGACACAACTCGACTACAATCAATAGAAAAGAATTGTTAAGCAGATAGAACCAAGTAATTAGTTGGACAACCCAGAAAACTACTTTGTAACTAAGGATGCCTATATTAGAAACTGTCAGATCAGCAACATACATCACAATTCACAGCCAGCATAACTAAACCTAGATCTCCCCCCCCCCCCAAAAAAAATAATAAATATTGAAAAAAAAAATCCTAGAACCTTGTGATGTGAACATGCCTACTATTAAGTAGTATGTGCCACATCTCTTGCAGTGGTATACCTAAAAAAAGAGTAGCAAATTTAAGTCCACATAACAAGTCACATGTACCAAAACATACTACATTCCTACATTTTGGTGTTACTAATCACAACATCCAAAGTCATGCAATAACCATTTAACGTAGGTAGAAGATTAGCTTTTTTAGACTTTAGGTTATTACATAATACATCTAGAGGCTCATATAGAAATATGAGCTTTTCATGATTGTAGAAGCTCATTGCATTTTGGATCAAGAGTCTAATGGAAAGAACATCTCTATTATTAGAGTAAGGCTATGTCATCCAGTAAACCTAAATCTGCCCTAGGCAGGCACCTCTTCAAAGGCATTAGGATTTTTATTATCATACAATATACTAATGTGCTAGCTGCTTAATGTTACAAAGCATTGTCAAAGTACATATTCAATCAAAATGCGAATATATTATTCACCGAAAGCTCTACCCGTAGAGTCTTATGTTGACAAAATTAGAGATGATTAATCACAAGCCTGCATAAATAGATATACATAAGCTGACTTTAAACTTCTCCATAATACAAATTTCTGACAGAGAACAGTAAATATTGGACATACAGTACCACTTACATCATTCTCATAATTCTAGGGATACCCTTTAATGACCGCAGGTAATTTCTACGACATTTCTTTAGACACAATGTGTTGGGTTCCCAACACAATGAAAGAGGGAGTCAAATACTGCTCTAAAATATCAAATATTATAGCAATAGATGTTGTAATAGCATAAACCATCAATAAAAGAGAAATAAGTAACAACTCATAATATGAGAAAATAAAAGGATCATGAGACTTAATAAGAGCAGGCAAAACTAATTTCAACTGGAAATCAACCAAAATTTTAGACTTTAAAACAGAACTTTATGACCTGAACCAGATTAAACAACCCGCATCTGGTAAAAGAAGGAAAAAATTAAATCAACCCCAAAGGCCAAAATCAACCTGAACAATAATTCTCCTCAAATTGGGCACGAATTTCATCGAATTCGAGAGAAATTTATAAAAGCGAAAAACTTTGAAGATAAAGGAAAGACGAAAAATGGAGGATAAATAGAGAATTTACTAGCACTGCATGAAGTCGGAGGATCTTTGTGAAGATCCTTCAGTTTCTTGAGGATACGCTTTGATGTCATGAGAGAATCTTGAAAGCTCTGCAAAACCCTTGAATTCGGCAAAAACAAAAGAGAAGAGAGAGGCGGAGGAAGGTGAGAGAGGTAAATGAGGAATACTGAACAACTTTTGTTTTTTTTTCAAAAGAAAGGATGCTCCTTATTTGTTGCTGCAAGGAGGGAAAACCATTTAAAAAAATAAAAAAGAAGAATAGTACGTATAAATATAGTACATACCCCCTCCGTCTCATAATATAAGTCCTGATTCTGTTTTTACACGGGAATTAAGGTAAAGTAGAATTTTGTCTTATTTAAATAAAAAGATTCATTTTTATTGGAAAACACTTATATTGTTTTTTTTTTTTAACAAAAAATAAAAACTTAACATTAATATTGCATAGTTTAATGTGTAGAGGAGTTCAATAGGTTATGAGATTCTATTTTTAATCATTAATAATGGTGCATTGGAAGCTGAAATTATGAGGACTTTTTGGGAGTTAAATTATTTTCATGAGGGTATTATGGGTATATTAGTAACGATGCAACAAATGCAAAAATACTCTTGAAATGCCAAAAATAATTCTCATATATATCTGTATCATAATTTCCAAAACTAATTAAACTAAGAGTATATATGACAAATCCTAATTAATGAAAATTAACGTAATTAATCAAACCCAACTAATAAATATTTGTTTTAGTACCACACATTCCATTTTACATATAGATCATTTTCCTTCTAAATACCGCTCCACTTGCTCTGTTTTGCTGCTCTCCTGAGTTTCACTAATTAACCAAAGGTTGTCCAGCTCGGTTAGATCCCAAATCTTCAGGAATTTCACCAAGTCTCTCCTGAAAAGCAGATATAGATGTTGATGATTGCCTTAAAAAAACAGAAATAAAAAAGTTTCTTCCAAAAAATAAGAAGTAAAAGTATATAGATTTTGATGATTGCCTTAAAAAACAGAAATCAAAAAGTTACTTCCAAAAAATAAGAAGTAAAACTATTAGACTGTTCCAAGTTAGAATTCATATGAAGGCAATGTAGTTTTGATATATTATTAATATATGTTGACTTCTAAGGTGGAATAACAGATGAAGGCAAGGTAGTTTTGATATGTTGAGATGGTAGAGATATATGTTATGGAGTGATATCGAGGTTTGTAAAGTAAAATATACACATAAGATCACGCTAATCCAATGAAAGTATGAAGAGAACATAAAGAAGGTAAAAAAGAAGAAGATGACATATGATTCATATGTACGTAAACTCTAATTATAAGGGGGAGCAAACAAAATCTACATAGACACCCTCAATTATACAAGATCAACTTGCTCCTTAGCTAGTCAATGATGGAAGAAACAACTTAAACAAGAGCTTCTGATCATATATCTATGCTGGTCTCTTTGGTTTATTTCGACGTAAGACTAACATCAACTTCGCATATAAGAATATAGAGATTCCTTATTAGGACATTAATGAGAGGCAAAAGGAAATTGGTTAGGATGGGTTTGGGTTTGGTATGAGAGAAATGATAGAAATTTAGGGTTTCATTTTTGGATTAGATCTAATGGTTAGGATAGAAAGAAAGGAGAGATGAGAATTTCTGAAAAAAAAGGAGAAATTGGATCATTTTGGACCATTAGATCAATAAGATTTTTGCTCTTTTACAAATCAAAGGCTAGAAATTAGGATTCATGTATTTGTCTTTTGACCAATGAGATTTGAGAATGATAATGTTTATGGATTGTGACAAAAAAAATTATTGAATAACCAATTAACAATATATTATTATTATTATTATTATTATTATTATTATTATTATTATTATTATTATTATTATTATTATTATCATTTATATTATAATTGTTATTGTTATCATGTTATTTTATTATTATTATTTCGAATCATAATACTTACCATAATCGAGTCATTAAAATGTTATATAAATCCTGTAATTGATCGTATACTCGTAGTTAATATATAATACTCGTCATTATTATCGTTAGTTATACTATTATAGCATATGAAGAGTCGATACTCATTAATAATCATTAACGTATTAGCTAGAATGGTTCCAATATTATTATATCGTACTGTCGCTATACTAATTTATAATCAATAGATTATTAGATTGGTTTTACAATTATTTTGATATCAATTTTATATTAAAATGATTCAACATATTAGTATTTACTCCCTCCGTTTCCTAAAGATCTTCCCACTTACTGTTCCTACAGATACCAATCATAATGCTTATAATAATAAATCATTTATATAAAGTTTGGAATTGATCGATCGTCTACTCGTTATTATTGTAGTTGGTTATAATATATAATATTAAAACATATGAAGAGTCGTTCTACTTTTTTTACTCATTAGAGTGGTTTTACGCAGTTGATTATTCATCTTAGCAAAACACAACTCGATATGGGAGCAAATAAGTGTATGTAATGTTCAACCTATGAAGTTCTATGATCAGACGTCTGATCTGATCTTATCCATGTAGGTATGATTCATCAACAAAGAAAAGAATTTGACCAAGGGTAGGCTTAATGGAAGTAGTGTTGTCCTTAAAACTACAGAAGTCAGTAGAAAGCACCAAGGACATAGTTCTCTTGGGATCAGGCGGGGGAAGCACTTGAATTGGAATGGGAGGTTTTGTAACTGTAGTAGCACTAGGAGTATGGATAGAGCCGAAGGAGGTGGTTTTATTTACTTTTACATGACGATGAAGGTCATCCACAAAGGGGGCTTTGTCCCCATAGATAACTTATTTCTTATGGAAGACGATGATAAAATAATAAGAAAATTTATAATCAATATAATATTAGATTGGTTTTACAATTATTTTGATATCAATTTTATATTAAAATGATTCAACATATTAGTATTTATATTGTTATTGTTATTGTTAGTATTCCTGTTCTTATTTGTATTACTATTGCTACTATTACTGTTATTATTTGTATTTTTACCTATTATCGTTGTCGCTTTATGTTTATTAGTATTATTATTCTCATTACCATCATAGCTATTTACGAACTTATATATCAATTATAATGCTTATAATAATAAATCATTTATATAAAGTTTGGAATTGATCGTCTACTCGTTATTATTGTAGTTGGTTATAATATATAATATTAAAACATATGAAGAGTCGTTCCACTTTTTTTACTCATTAGAGTGGTTTTACGCAGTTGATTATTCAAATTTTATGATTCACATAAGTTTTTATGAAGTTGCCTAATGCAAAAACTACTGAATTTGTAGATCATACTTTCTAAATTCACTTTAGCACCACAATCCTCATTTATTATATACATATTAATATTTTCTTTTATAGAATACATATAAATATTTTATTCTTATGTGTCTAAGAGGGTTAGCAACCCTAAGAGTTAATCATTTTCCAACAAAAACCCTACCTCTCATTTCTCTCTCATCTTTACAGCCGACATCACTCATCTCTTTTCTCTCTCATATCGCCATTTTTCGTTCTATCTCTCTCTGTCTCTTCGGTTCTCCTCTTCATTGTCTCTCTCTCCGATTCTTCCCCTCTTCACTCTCCCTCTCTCTTCAATTTTCTTCCTCTCGACAAGCAAAACCCCACTGCACACTAACAACAATCCCGGACCACCAGACGACTTGCGCAACCACCGCCGATGCGCTTCTCACTCTCTTCAGATCTGGTATGTTTGTGGTTTTTTAGGTGCGATTATATATGTTTTTAGGTTTTTAGTTTCGGTTTCATTGGTTTTTAGGGTTCAATTATTTGATTTTTCGGTTGAAATATATGATTTCTTGGGTTTTTAGATTCATTATATAAGGTAATTCTGTGTTCTTTTCGGTTTGGAGTTTTTACAGTTCTCTAATTGTTTTTTCTTGGTTATTTTGATATATTTGCTTGGGTGGTTTTTCGATTGATATTAGACGCCGGGAAGAAGGAAGATAACTCAAGAAGCAGTCTTTTAGGCCCAGGTAGCTTGCTTGTAATCTCAGTCAAGTCCTGAAACCAAAAAGGCAGTAGTCAAAGCCCTCCTTAAATTGATTCAAAAAAGCAAGAATAACATTAGCTGCTTTGCCGCAACAAAAGCGAAGCGAGCCTCTATCAGAGAAAGCCATTCTTGCAGAACAAAGTCTAGGTTCTGGAAGAAGCGCACCCCTAAACTACACGCTTTGATTTCAATAAATATTTTGGCATTTTCGATCTTTTGATTGATTTACGATTTTTTTCTGGGTTTTTCAGTTATTTCAGTGATTTTTGCTTTTTTCAATTATTTCGATTGGTTTTGTGTTTTTTTCCAATTATTTCGATTTATTTTTTATATTTTTCTGGTTTTTCAAATTTTTTTTTTTTGGCCTTTTCGATCTTTAAATTGATTTTTCGATTTTTTTTTGGGTTTTTCAATTTTTTCGATTTCTTATTTCAATTGATTTGCGTTTTTTTCGTATGATGTCGTATGAATGAAGTATGAACAGAGTAAGTATGAATGAAGTAAGACTGCTCAGAAATTAAGAAGAAAAGAAAAGATAATGTGCAGAAGCACAGAATATACTACATAACCATGGACAATTTTGCATAACAAGGAACATACTTCTACTCGTATGAGGAATCGAGTGAAGATGTTATCTCATGGATCCTTTTACTCAGTTCTATGAACCTCTTGTTTCAGCTCTCATTATATGTTTGTTGGTTCTTTTCGGTAGCTTTTTAAAATTGTTTCTCTCTTCTTATCTCTTAAAATTTATAGATGACTGTAAATCTTTGATTTATCTTTTCAAATTGTGTGGGCTTGCTGGTTGCAGGAAGGTATAGCTTTGACTGTCAAGTCATTTTCTCATATGGCTAAAAGCTCGTTACGCTCTAAAGAATACAAGTTCTTGAGAATTGATGTTTTAATATTATATATCAACAACAATGATTGCTTGAGAATTGAGTTTGTAATTGCTTGTTGATGTTTTATGGGTTTTGATTATGTTGATTTAATTGTTGTTTTATGGGTTTTGATTATGTTGATTTAATTGTTGTTTTTTGTTTTACAGATGATGGATGATTCAAAGAAGTTACAGGCTTATAGCAATCATAAGAGAGTTCCAAGTGCACTCGAAACATCGGAAGAATAAAGATTTTTAAGAATGGCCCTTCTGTGTTTTTTTTTTATGGTTTATCATCGATTAATTGATAAGTTATTGTAACTTTTTTTTGTTAGGGAATTTTATTTATATATTTGTTTTTTAATACTCTTTTAGAAATAATCATTGTAATTTGGTCAAAGTTGAAATAATACTATTTTTTTATTTTCAATTGCCTCCTTTGTTTATTTTATATTTGTCTGACATGATTCAGAAAAATTGATAGCCAAAAAATTTGTCAGCCACAAATATCAATTTTAAAATTTCAATTTAATTGGATCATTATTGGCGTCGTAGGTAGAACCGAAGCAAATAGTTGATGGACTTATTGCGTCAATGCCAGTTGCGCCACTATTAGAACCGACGTAAATAAGGTACTAAGGTGTGACACAAATGACTATTTATGTACTAGTGATTAGGGGCAACCTATAATTAGCGACTGACTGATGGTCGCCTCTAAATGTAAGTGGCTTTAGCAACAGTTCAAGTTTTGTACCTGAAAAAGGTGGCATTAGGGGCAACCAACAATTAGCGACAAGCATATGGTTGCCTCTAAACATAAGTGTCTTTAGCAACACCATAACTTGTCTGTCTCTAAAAGGTGGCATTAGGGGCAACCAACAATTAGCGACAAGCATATGGTTGCCTCTAAACATAAGTGTCTTTAGCAACACCATAACTTGTTTGTCTCTAAAAAGTGGCATTAGGGGCAACCTATATTTAGCGACGTACTAATTAGAGGCAGCAAGAAAATTGCTTCTAAACACCATTAGAGGCTACAAATATATATTTAGATGCAATTTTGGCTTGCCTCTATATGTAGTTTTTTTTGTAGTGTTTCTCACTCTCAAAGGAACAGAGGGTTTATGCTTAGTGGTAATGTGTTTGCACCTCTTAGGTTTCGGTTCCTCCGGCTTAGGAACAGGGTTATCCAAGATTACATCATCATCTTCTTCTAAGTCAGTTTGGGCATTTTTCTTTTTCCTGAGGAACTGGAAGCCATTCTTCCTTGAATGAGAACACCTTCTTGGACGACAATCCAAGTCCATTAGGGTCTTCTCATTCAAATGTTCCCTTGTTGACCCCTATGGTGGTCCAACCAGTAAGTCTTACTTCAAAATGATGAAGTAAGGAAGTTATCAAGGCACCGTAGCCAATAACACAATAATTTTCAATGCAGTGGGTTAAGTGTTGAATGAAGAGGGAAGGGAAATTTATTTGTATGTGTTGGTCCAAGCAAAACATGTAACACATATCCAAGAGACCCACTTCATTCCTCTTTTCAGTTCGAGGAATGAGTGCTCTCCAAACCAAGTTAAACAGTACTTTGTGAAGGGGAGAGAGTAGGTTATGGTTAAGTTTGTTTTGGCCAGCTGTTCCTCCAAAATATTCTAAGATTTTGTCTTGAGGAAAATTCGGAAAGGAAACAGTTCCTTTCCTTTTAAAATACAAATCAGTTCCTTTGCAAGGAACTTCCCATACTTTGCTTAAAGTTGCTTGATTAAACCTTATTTTCTTTCCTCTAACTTCAGTTGTGCAAGTTCCATTAGTATTAAACAATTTGCACAAACTCATCCATAGCTAGAGGAACAAGAGCATTATTAAAGGCGAATTCAAACAAGAATTCCATGCCTTGTTCCTTTAGAATGGAGGTTAATTCTAGAAATTCAATTTTATTGCCCATTCTAAATCGACGCAAAAGCCCAAGACATACCTAGATTCACTTCGTTCGACCCTTTTCTTGGAAGACGAAGAAACAGTTCCTTTGGAAGGAACAGGTGCAGTTTCTTCTTCTTCCCCCTGAGATTGTTCCGGGGTTTCTTCTTCATCCTTCCCCAATCAATTTTCTTCTTCTCATGCTCCTTCTAGGAGATTCTAATTGCTGTTCCTCTATGGGGTTTTCTTGAATTATGTCGGTTTCAAGGGTTTTAGTTGGAGATGAAGAAATTTCCATTTTTGAAGTGTCGGTTGTTTTTGGTGTTGGAAAAGGTGAGTTTCTTGAAGTTTTTGCCATGATTTATGAAGGTTTGGAGGTTTTTATGGAGTATCAAAGGGTGTGATGAGGTTTCGGATTTGGTGAAGATGAAACGTTTAGAGGAACACGGTTTCTTAGATGAATTGAAGAAGGAAGTTTTGCATGTAATAGTAATTATGACACGCGGGAAAGAAATAAAGCAAAAAAGTAAAAATAAAAATAAAAAGGAAGAAAACGAAAAGATAAAAAGAACCAAGATTTAATTAAACTGGTTCCCCTTATTTTTGGGAGATTTTTCGGATTTTTATGAATTTTAATTTTTGAAAGAAAATAAATGCTGAGGAACTTGTGCTATAGGAACAACTAATGCTACACATCAATATCCTTCATAATATGCATGTTTCTTGACCTTAGGAACAGTAAGGGGAGTATTATGTGACATTTGTGAGTTGTTTAATTTCTTTGATTTCATGTTTATGTTTTGCAACATTCCAATTTGCAATGGTCTTAGGCAATTAAACACAATTATTTTTAGCACACAAAGTCACTCAAATTGATTCAAACATGGGGGAATGACATAGGAACAATCACTTAATTTTTATTAAGCCTAACTCAAGCCTTAATTTTTCATATCTATCTCTTTGCAAAGGCTTAGTTAGGATATCAGCAATCTGATAATCAGTTTGACAAAACTCAAGTTTAATCAAACCTTTTTCCATATTTCTCTTAAAAAGTGATGTCTAATATGTATATGCTTTACTCTAGAATGATGCACTGGATCTTTAGATATACTATAGCACTTGTATTGTCACAATAAATAGGAACACATTCAAAGTTTATTCCATAGTCACTAAGTTGTTGTTTTATCCAAAGCATTTGAGAGCAACATGCAGCAGCAGCTACATATTCTGCTTCAGCAGTGGATAAAGCAACTGTGTTTTGTTTCTTGGTACTCCAAGAAACTAAACTATGACCAAGGAATTGTGCCATACCTGAGGTGCTTTTCCTATTTACAAGATCTCCAGCATAATCTGCATCTGCATATCCTTTTAGTTCGAATGTATCACTTCTTGGATAGTAGAGTCCAAGATCATCTGTTCCTTTAAGATATCTAAGAATTCTCTTCACAGCAGTGAGGTGAGACTCCTTTGGATTTGCTTGAAATCTAGCACACAAACCAACACTGAAAGCTATGTCTGGACGACTAGCAGTTAGATACAAAAGTGAACCAATCATTCCTCTATATTTTGTTTGATCAACACTTGTTCCTATGGAGTCTTCATCTAATCTAGTTGAAGTTCCCATAGGAGTGTGATTTATCTTTGAATTTTCGAGGCCATATTTCTTTAATAGTTCCTTTATGTATTTTTGTTGGTGAACAATTATACCTTTTTCAGTTTGTTTGATTTGTAGTCCAAGAAAGAAATTTAACTCACCCATCATACTCATTTCAAATTCATTGCTCATGAGACTTGAGAATTCTTTGCACAATGTTTCATTAGTAGCTCCGAATATGATGTCATCAACATATATTTGAACAAGCAAAATATCAGTTCCTTTAGATTTTAGGAACAAGGTTTTATCAACCTTTCCTCTTTTAAAGTTGTTTTCTAAAAGGAACTTAGATAATCTCTCATACCATGATCTAGGTGCTTGTTTTAACCCATAAAGAGCTTTATCAAGCTTGTAGACATGATTTGGGAGATTTTATTTTCAAACCAGGGGGTTGTTCAACATATACATCTTCGTTTAGATAGCCATTTAAAAATGCACACTTAACATCCATTTGATATAATTTAATCCCATGTAAGCAGCAAATGCAATTAAATTCTAATGGCTTCTAATCTAGCTACAGGAGCAAAGGTTTCTTCATAATCAATTCCTTCTTGTTGTTATAACCTTTTACTACAAGTCTAGCTTTGTTTCTTACAATGGTTCCATATTCATCTAGTTTGTTTCTAAACACCCATTTTAAGCCAATTACTTTTTGTTGTTTAGATGAAGGAACTAGATGCCATACCTTGTTTCTTTCAAACTCATTTAATTCAGCTTGCATTGCAATAATCCAATCAGAGTCAGTTAAGGCTTCTTCATGATTTCTTGGTTCCATCATTGATAGGAACGCATGAAATGCACAAAAGTTCCTTAACTGAGATCTAGTTTGCGTACCTTTGGATATGTCGCTGATTATGAGTTCCACAGGATGTGACTTTTGTAATCTCCAAGGTTTTGGTTGAAACTCTCTTATAGGAACATGTTGTTCCTCATGAGTTCCTTGAGTGATGAGGAACTCTGCTCAGTTGTTCCTCTGTTAGCCTCGGTGGACTCAGTTCCTTCATTTGAGGAACAGGAACATCTTCTCCTCCTTGAGGAACAGGAACATCATTGATCATTATTTTCGAATTCCTCGTTCCTTTCCTCTTTCACTTCTTCTTCTTCTTGTGAATCTGTGTTCCTTGTACTAGGTTGTGCTAACCCTATCTCATAGTCATCAACCTGTATGCTTGGATTATGTTTGTCAGATTCATCAAAGATTACATGAATGCTTTCTTCAACACACATAGTTTTCTTGTTATATACTCTATAAGCTTTACTATGTGAGGAGTATCCTAAAAATGTTGCTTCATCACTCCTTGCATCAAATTTTCCAAGATTATCTTTTCCATTATTATGCACATAACATTTGCACCAAATGTTCTAAAATAGGTGATGTTTGGTTTCTTTCCAAAGTAAAGTTCATAAGGAGTTTTATTAATGATAGGTCTCATCATGGCACGATTAATTATGTGACAAGCAGTATTAACAGCTTCAGCCCAAAAGTTCCTTGGAAGTTCACTAGCAATTAACATGGTTCTAGACATTTCCTCCAAAGTTCTATTTTTCCTTTCTACAACACCATTTTGTTGTGGTGTTCTAGGGGCAGAAAAATTATGATCTAGGCCATTATCTCTGCTTAGTCATCAAATTTATAATTTTCGAATTCCTTGCCATGATCTGATCTAATGTGCATTATTTTATGTCCACTTAGGTTTTGAACTCTTTTAGCAAAGACAAGGAACTCATCATAAGTTTCATCTTTACTAGAGAGAAAAATAACCCAAGTGTACCTAGAGTAGTCATCTACAATCACAAGTACATACCTCTTTCCACTTCTGCTTTGAATTCTCATGGGCCACATAAGTCCATATGAATTAACTCTAATGGTTTAGTGGTACTTACAATCGTTTTAGATTTGAAAGAGGATCTTACTTGTTTACCTCGTGCACATGCATCACAAACTTGATCAATATGAAATTTTATGGATGGTAATCCTAAAACAAGTCTTTTGATCTAAGTTTCTCAAGTAATGAAAAGCTAGCATGTCCTAGACGCTTGTGCCATAGAAGTGAATCATCTTCAATAACACTAAGACAAGTTAAATTGATTTGAGGAACAAGGTCTAGATCCACAATGTATGTGTTCCCTTTCCTTGTTCCTTCCAAATAACCTTCTTAGTTTTAATGTTGATGATTAAGCATTTTTCTTTATCAAATTTTACAGTATTTCCTTTGTCACAGAATTGAGAAATGCTTAATAGATTATGTTTTAGACCTTCAACTAAAAATACATTTTCAATGGAGTGTAATGGTGACTTACCGACCTTACCCATAGCAACAATGTTACCTTTCTTATTATCACCAAATGTTACACTGCCACCTTCATAGGTTGTGAGTGAGAGAAACTTCGTTTTGTCTCCTGTCATGTGCTTGGAACAACCACTATCGAGATACCAGTGTTGTTCCTCCCTCCAACCTGCAAAAATCAACTAGTTGTTAGTTGAAGGAACCCCATCTTTCGTGGGTTCCTGTTCTTGACTAGGATTTGTTTTGACAACCCATTTTTTCTTACTTATTGTCACATTTTTCCCAATCATCTCAGATTTTAGTTGACATTGATTTATGTAATGACCTACCTTGCCACAATACAACAGAACTTATCACTAGGTAGATCAACATATTTCTTTGTCTTGTTCCTTTTCTTGTAGTTTTCAAAACCAAGACCTTCCTTCCTTTTGGTCTGTGGTTTCTCAATCCACTTAGGAACTTTCATGATTTTGCCTCTGTTCCTTGCGACAACCAGTTCCTTTTTAAGATTACAGATCTGTTCCTTTAAAATATTTTTCTCTTTATTTATTTTTCAATCTCAGATCTGTATCCTTTCAAAGGGGTTGATCTTATATCAAAGGAACTCAGAACAGGGACAAATTCCTTCAAGTGTGAAATCTCTAAATTAATTAGATAATTTTCATTTTTCAAACTCTCATAACATTCTTTGATTTTTAAGTTTTTATCAACAAATCAAAAAATCTAGTTTCGACATCAGTTCTCATTTTCTTAAGCCATTCTATGTGTTCCTTGCAAACCTTTAAGGCTTGTTCCGTTTGTTCACGTTTTTCACGTTCATCTCTACATTCAAGAATTGCATCATAAAGAAGATCATATATTTCAGTCCTAGTTTTACCATCTAGTTCTGACTCAAGTCCATGTTGACTTACCTCAATTTTTCTTCATCTTCTTTTTCGTCAGTGTTTGCCATGAGGCAAAGGTTTGCTGTTTCTTCAGTTGGTTGTTCCTCTTCTTCTTCCGTCTCTGAATCTCCCCAAGCAGCTATCATAGCTTTGCGCACATTTGCCTTAGAGAAAGGTGCTTTTGATTCTTTGTTCCTTTCAGCAAAGCGTTCCTTGTTCCTTTCTTTGGTTTTGTCGTTTTCCCAAAGAGGACATTCTTTGATGAAGTGATCTGTACTTCCACATTTATGACAAGCAGCTTTGTTAGAAAATTTCTTAGTTTTACCTTTGAAGTTTCCATTCTTCATGTTCCTGTACATCTTTCGAAATTTTCGAACCATGAGGGCTGCTTCTTCTTCTTCAGAGTCCGAATCATCTTCATCATCTGCTTTGAGAGCAATTGATTTTGATTTGGAGCTTTCACCATATTCAGTATCAAGGTGAAGCTCATGAGTCATAAGTGACCCTGCCAGCTGTTCTAAGTTGAACTTAGTGAAGTCTTTTGTTTCTTGAAGAGCGTGACTTTAGCCATCCATCTGTCCTTAGGAAGACTCCTAAGAACCTTTCGAACCTGTTCCTCAGATGAAATAAACTTTCCAAGAGAAGCCAACTCATTTATAATGTTAGTAAAACGAGTAAACATGTCTCGGATGCTTTCTTTGGATTTCATGCAGAACAGTTCATATTGATTCATAAGTAAATCAATTTTCGATCTTTTAACTTCATTAGTTCCTTCGTGGGTTACTTCTAGTAAATCCCATATTTGCTTTGCGGATTTGCATCCCATGATCCTATTATGTTCATGGGGTCCAAGTCCACAATGCAATAATTTAATAGCCATGGCATTTACTTCCATTTTTTCAAAATCAGATTTGTCATAATCAGAGAGGGGTTTAAGAGTTACCTCATTTTTGTCATTTGTAGTTGTGACTTCGAAATCACCAACTTCAATGACTCTCCATACCTGATAGTTTTCAGCCTTGATGAATATCTCCATGCGGTTCTTCCAATAGTTGTAGTACTTCCCATTGAACATAGGAGGCCTTTGAGTGGAATAACCTTCTTCAAGTTTCTCGGTGGTATTCATTGTTCCTTGGATCTTTTCCTCAATAGGGTTTCCTATCTTACGTGAATTCTAGCTCTGATACCAGTTGTTATTTCCCTAGGAACACTACAAGAGGGGGGTGAATTGTAGGTGTAGAAATAAACGTAACTTTTTGCGGAAATTAAAACTTAAACGAATAAACAAGCTAAAGGAACACAAGGGATTTTTACGAGGAAAAACTTCTTGGGCCCAACAAGAAGAAACAACCTCGACCACTAGGGATTTTAAACTCAACACTTTCACTAATTAGGCCAAACAACTCTGTTACAACCTAATTCTAACTCGAGCCCTACCTTGAGTTCCTAAACTCAAGTTCCTGAACCACTGTTCCCTTAACAGCAGTTCCTCTCAACTTCACTCGAAGTTTTCTCACACATACAAGCTTCACTCAAAGCCTTTCTCTTACAGAACTTCACTCAAAGTTCCCTTACCCCAAAAACCAAAATACAATTGATCGAAATAAGCTTAGTGGAATTAGAGTAAGAAGGCAAAGAACAAATGGCTATTATGAGAGAATGAAGGCACTGACACTTAATAAGTTAAACTCACTTAATTACTTAGTCAGACACAATTTGGAACTTATCTAGACTTCTATATTTATAGTGTTAATCATGAAGAACGTGGGATTAATGTTAGAGTACACGTTTTAATCCATTTACCCATGATGTTCCTTCCCCTAAGGAACACGTTTTACATCATGTCCCATGATCCCATGAACTATAAATGAACGTGGATAAAATGCAGCCATTACTCCTAAATAATAGGAGTTCCTTGAGCATTATCCGAAAATCAGTTTTTATAAACTCTTTTTATCTTTAAATCTGAATTTCTAATCTTTAAGAAAATAATATCTTTGAAATAAAATCTTTCTAACAACCGGATATTTATTTTCTTATTTTCCGAAAAATAAAATCTTTTCCAAAACAGATTTTCTTTTTAAAACTGATTTTATCATTTGAAATTAGAAATAACTAATTTCCTATAATCTAGGCATGACTTACTCCATTATCTTTAATCGTTATACTAAGTAAACGCCTAAGTCTAGTTCCTTATATTAGTTCAGTTCCTTTAACATATTGCTAAGTGCCACTTAGTTTGTTCCTTACAAAGAAACAAACGCTTCATTCTCAAATATTCTGCCACAGTTCCTTACCATTCTTTCTTTGTTCCTTTACATTGGAACTAAAAAATAAAACGCCTAGCTTCTATTATTCTTGATCCAATGCTTGCTCCAGTATCAACATAGAAACTTCTTTACTTAGCCTTTGAAATCCTCTCTTGACTTCTTCATTGACTTCGTATTCTCCCAGTTCCTTGCATTGATACCTTAGACACCATACACTTAAATAATTCATTAGTTCACTACTTAGTTTGTTCCTTTGTTTCTTTGTCATTATCAAAACTAGGGTTCAACAGAATTGATTTAGCCAATTCGGTAGGGAGCATGGTTGAGACACAAGAGTACGACTGTATGGCTTCAAGATTACTTTGAATAAGTGTAAAACGACCCACTTATTATTATTTTTTTATCACTCTTTTGAGCAATATGATTAAGATCAGCTTTAGTTGGGTTGTAGGAGCTAAAAAAGATTCCAAGATAACGGCCTAACGAGGATTTTGGCAGTATATTGAATTGATTTGCTAAAGTTGTCTTACGGTTGTTAGAGAATTTTTCGAAAAAAAATATGGATGACTTATGGAAGTTAACTAGTTGTCCTGGCAGATTACATGAATCACCCATAATGTTTTTAAAATTTCTACATGTTGTAGTAGTGGCTTTACAGAAAAGCAGTTGTCATCAACGAAGAGAAGACAAGGAATATTTGCAATCCCTAAATCCCTATCTCGACTTTGCAGGGATAATTTCGAATAAAGACTTCCATGCATAAAATGAAAAGATAGGGTGATAGAGGGTCATTTTGTCTAAGACCTCGAGAAGGGAAGAACCATAGAGAAGGTTGACAATTAACTTTAATGTATAAGAAATATTACTTACCCATTCTTTAATTCTTAAAATCCAAGTTGAGGGAAAGCCAAAAGCTTCAAGAGTTTGCCATAGGAACTCCTATTCTATTTGATCATAGAACTTTTTCATATCAAGCTTTAAAGCACACCGGCCTGTTTTATTTTGCGATTTGTGGAAGGTATTCAAAGCTTCTTGTCAGGTGAGTTTACGATAAAATCAACTATTTGGCTAGCCCGTAACCTACCCATAAATCAACCAAAATGGCAATATCGCTGGATCTGAAACTTAGATATTCCACTCAAATTGAAAATTTTTCATGTGGCAAATATGCCACAACAGTCTTGACGTTTGTACTATTCTTGCGAAAAGAAATATTATTACATTTAGCCAATGTGTTATGTGTAACTATCAATGATAAGAAGAGATGTTTTTTTTTTGGTGTTTGCACCCGGTTCACCCTTCGGGCTACATCTGGATCGAGGCCAAGTTCGGGGTGGTTAGGTTCCATTCATCTCCCAAGGGTGTTGCGGGGATCCGAACACGGGCCCGTCCTACCAAAGCCAACCCCCATTACCACTGGGCCAACACTTACTTGGTTGATAAGAAGAGATGCTGATTGTATAAGAAAAGGAGAAAAACTTTATGGGTGTATAACGAAGGAGTACATAGAGATACGTATTAATAGTGATAATAGAAATTTTAGGGTGATAATTAGCAACTTCATATAAAAATTACACTTCCCTCAATTTCTTTTTGCTTGACATACATACTTTACATAACTATTTTGACCACAAAAAATTCGTATATGACAATTAAAACTTGTTTTTTTGGTGAGTATTAAGCTAATAAATATAAAAAACATAGTTTCATCATATTATGTTCTTATACTATCTTTATTCTATATTAATTGCAACAATTTCACTTTTATAAAATTATAATATTCACATGTGTCATTGTCACCATAATTTTTAACTATAATATAAACAATAATGCTAATAGCTAAGATGTTTTAAGGTTTAGCTCCATGTGTATCTTCCGCGTATCAATATCATTTTTCATAATTTTTACTATACAGTTGGAGATAGTTAAGGTTTTGCATTGTTAAGTGTGTCGGTCAAACTATTTAAATTAATATAGAAAGAAAAGAGCAACTTTTTATTAATACTCCCTCCGTTTCCTAAAGATCTTCCCTCTTTCCGTTTAAGTGCGTTTCCAAAAGATCTTCCCTTTTTTGCTTTATTCCTTAATTGGATTTTTTTTTCTTTTTTACCCTCTCATGTCTCTATCATATGATCCACAATTACAATATTAATTCAATTTTACTCCATTTCTCTCTCCTACTTTAACCCCTTTTTATTTGCTTATTTATCTTAACCCCTTTATCTCTCCTACTTTACCCACCTCACACCTCACACCTCACACAAATGGATCCTCCCTGGTATCTGTAGGAATAGTAACAAGGAAAATCTTTAGGAAACGGAGGGAGTATGAACTAAGTAATTAACAAACATATCTCATCCTTTAATATTATCTGCGGCTTATAAAACGGAATGAGCAAATATTTTGATTGATTATAATCCCCTAAAAGTCTCGTCCAATCGATCTGGTTATTGCAACTAATAAATAACGAATGAAGTATGTTGTTGGATTCATATAAACGAAGATTTTAAAGCTTTCAACATATAGAAACTTTCATTAATACTTCCTCCGTCCCAATTTATTTGCTACATTTTGCCATTTAGGTGTGTCCCATTTTATTTGCTACATTTGCAAATATTTCCATATATAGTACATAGGTCCCACACTTTATTTACAAATTTGCCATCACTCCCTCCTTATTTTTGTAAATATTTCCATATATAGTACATATGTCCCACAATTTACCTATTTGCTTTTTTATTAATTCTTGTTATGGCAATGGTCCCTACTCCCTCCTTGGTCTTTGTGATAAAGCAACTGTAGCAAATAAATTGGGACGGAGGGAGTATATGACTAGAGATATATTGTCAAAATTTTACATTGGTAAGCTTGCACAATCCCATATATATAATGCAATAGAAAGGATACAAAGGAAGTCGTACAAAGTGTTATCCATGGTGAAACGCAAGATTTATTTTACTTTTTTTTTTTGTATGTTAACCAACCTTTAACTAAATAAATTGGAGAAATAAAAGTTAATATTCATACAACATCTTAATTATAATATTTTAAGTTCCCTTCCAAAATTCTACAACACGCTATTAATTTAGATTCATTAATAATTCCCCAAAAATCATTACCAAAATAAAAACTAAGAAAAGGGTTAAGATACTCATGAGATGAAATCTCAACTTCAACATGAGCTCCTATCTTTGTTTCTACAACTCCAATAACCTAATATGCTTATCGTTCGATATGATTAAATAGGTCGTTACAGTGTCATTATGATATTTATATATCACTCTAATTTAAATCCTTTGCATCCCTTGTTTCGATCCCATTTTGCACCTACCTAGTTCACATTAGATAACCTCTTTCCTTCGTTCTTTATATTCCATCTTTTTAAAACTCTCTTATTGTCAAATTCATCAAAATTAGAATTTGTGTTGGGGAGAGCTTTATATTGCTTGTCGATGTTGTTGCTTTTCCTTTTCCATCCTTCATGCTTTTGATTAATTATCTCGTTTAAACATTAAGGACAATGATTCATCTAAGCTTAAGGGGGTTGTGTTCATAATACCCTTTTTTTTTCTCTCCCCTCTCTCCTCTCTACTTTTAAAAACCCTAGCCTCCATTGTTGATTTTTAAAGGGGCTTCCATCGGTTTTTACCGTTGGAAAGCCCCCACCTTTGCTTTTCTATTTGTTTTTAGGTTTCCAATAACGATTTCTCCCTCGAAAGACAGGGTTTTCGATCTCCTTCGTAAGAAAAGGTTTTTCGATCTCCTTCGAAAGACAAGGTTTTTCGACCTCCTTCGAAAGACAGAGTTTTTCTCCTCTTTTAGAGGGGGAATTTCTACAGGTTACAATCCGGGATACTAGATCTAATGGATTGTCGTGAAATTATTTTGTTGGTGAAGAATTATGCGGGATCACAAAGGTTATCAATTTTTCGAATACGGTCAGATAAATCCAACGAAAATCATCCTCACGACTACAAGGGATCGTTAGATTGTCTCTCCAACAAGGCTGTATTTTCCAGCGATATAAGCGGGAGATGTTCCACATTGCAAGATTTGTTTGACGATCGTAGTTTTTATGAAGGAAATTTTTGTTTGATTCAACTTATGTATTTGTTTGATTCGATTGCTTATGTAGATGTCGTATGACTTTTTATTAATGAATTAATTTTACTATTCAAAAAAAAAAAAAAAAAGGGGGTTGTGTTCATCATTCTACTGCTTGGATCATAATTTTGGGTCAGGCCAAGCCGAATTCGTGAGTCGGGTCTATATTGATCACCTCTACCTTGTTTCAACTTTTTATAGCAAAATTTTTAATGTGTCACTCATACATTCTTCCATAATTTTCAAGCATAATCATTAATCTTTGTCATTGCTTTGTGGCCCTTTAATAAATTTGCGTACGAGGGGTCCTGTTATACTCGACATAGTTGTTGTGCTAGACCCATTATATATTTTGACATTTACTTTACGAGTCTAATATTACTTCTCAACACCTCGCATTTTTTTTAAACATAAATTCTAGCTTTATAAGGATTAAATTTGAACATTAGACATAATTATTTTTTTTTTTTGTTAGCTAAATTTCGTTGGTTAAACCTATATCACTTAATTAGTTAACCTGAATTTTTTTCTATTTGTACTTTCTTTAAGGTTTTTAAAATCAAAATTGATGAGTGATAAAAGAATGTTATATAGATTTAATTTATTTATGATTTCTTATATTTTTTCAACAAAGTATTTTGTGTTAATTAAATTATTTTACTTTGTTAATTGATTGTATTTTCCTTTTTGACGTAATATTTGATTGTGTATTGATTGATCAAATAATTTATTGATATAATTCTCTTTTTTACTTTTTTTCAGCATGAATATACTAAGTCATATGCCTTGTACCTAAAAAAATGTACTAAGTCTAGTGCTCAATTGTTTTTTTTTGGCTAAATTATTACTTGATTGCCTCCAACATTTTCGTTAATTTTTTTATGCTATATCTAAGATTGACTTTATTTTATCCTTTTGTTGTTGGAGTAGCTGATTTACTAATGGTCTAATAGGTAATCAAATAAATTTATATGGAATATCTCCCCTTTTCCTTATACTACTATAATAAAGATATACTTTGATTATCAGGAACACATTAATCTTATTATTATTCGAACAACTTATACATATTCTTTTAATATTATAAAGTTCTAAAATCGTTCAAATTTTTTCTTCTATGTAATTGCTTGTATTTTCCTTAATAGATAAAACTGTACAACAGGTAATGACTCGGTGCATCCCATGGTGTAATCAATATTTAGTTTATTATATACCTTATCAAAGTGAACCTGGCTCGAAAAATGCTCGGACTTGGTCAGATTTTTTAGCATGGATTTGGGACTGACCCGATTTTTTGATTTAGGACGGAGTTTGAACAATCTAAAAATGACTATTTAGTTCAAATTTTGGTCCAAAAAAGCAGGTTCTAGTCACAAAAATTTGGTCCGGCTTGACTAATGACAACTTTTAGGTTCGACGCGGTCCGAACCCGACCTGACTCGCAATTTGATCATTTCTAGTTGATTAGAAGGAGAATGAAAATCCCTGTTTGTGATTCCCATTCGTTGAGTCCTCCCATTCTTTAGGAAAGGTTTAGGCTATGTTTAGTTTACCTGAAATTTTCTGATCTGAACTTATCTGATCTGATCTGAACTTATTTTTTCTGATCTGATCTGATCTGAACTTTATTTTTTCTGATTACAAGATCTTATCTTTTAGATTTTTTCTCAATATATAAGAAAAAAATATAGTCATGTGGGGTCTTTGTTGATTCGTCTCAATGAGTACTTTATTTAATATTCAATTATTATAATTTTTACTAATATGTAATGAAAGATATAATGATTTTTAAATATAAGCATAATCTGAACTGATCTAATCTGAATTTATTTTTTCTGATCTGATCTGATCTAATCTGATTAGATCTGAAATAAGCAAAAATAAGGTGAACTGAACATAGCCTTAACCGTGTAAATAGAGTTTGAAAATTACTCTAATAGTCTAATCTAACAATAAGCTCGAAAATGAAGGGCTGCATTTGAAGTTTCTATGTTTGAAATGACGTCAAATTTTTTCCGTTGGACACGCCAGGAAGGATGAAAGTTGGTTAAGAAAAGTTCCGAGGTAAGAAATAATCAGGAAACATGTGATGATGATTCGTAGGAATACACCAAACCGTGAAAAAACTACTAATGAGTAATGAGGTCAAGTTGGGACGTTGATTGAGTATACAGTTTTGATTTTTGAAGACATATGTTTAGTTTTCATTCTATTGGAATTTGGAAGTAGTTGTCTTTGCTACTTGACATTGTCTTCATGCATACATATGTATTGACTCCAATTTAAACCTTATTGTGTGGTAGTTCGAATTCGTCCCTAATCTTTGGAAATTAATTTCTAAGAAAATGAGGCTAGAGCCTAGAAGGAAAGTCGTTCATACTTCATATCAAAGGACCTATTAATTAACGATCAAAGGAGAAAATGACGAAGGTGTTTTGGAGAGAGGTAAAAGTTTTGAAGGTATTGTGGGAAATTTAGGTATAGACTATTAGATGGCTTTGTTCCTAACATTTAAGAAATAAGAATTTTTCTTAATCTCTTTACCTTCATACTATTATTATCATGCTAATTGAAGTAGATCGAATCAGTAAAGTTCCGCCTCCTCTCTCCTTTCTTTTTCTCTCTTTTCTCTCCTCACCCATAAAACCCTAATTTTCAATTTAGGGGCTACCAACCTACCACCACCTTTTTGGTCGGTGGTAAACCCCTTTTCTCCTTTTGTTACTAGTTTTTTTAAATTTATGTTTATAATAAATTTCAGACTCTCTCTAATGGAGAATTTTCCTACCCATATATTGGGTTATATCTACCCATATATTGGGTTTTATCTCTCTCCATGTGAGAGTTTGCAGACTTTGTTTTTGGATTTTTGTGTAATTCAAGATGTTGATTTGTTGATCGAAATTTGTGCGGAATTGCAACAGATGTAAAGACTTCATCTACAATCACTTGAATTAAATTCAGTTCTATTTTAAAACTACAAAAGATCGACAGACCCCTTGCAGAAGGTTGCATCAGACAGCGATGTGAAAGACGAGGGTTTTCAGAATTGATAGATCTATTCAACGATAGTTGTTTTGTCATATTAGAATTGTATTTATTTCATTTTGATATGCATTTGTTTAGTTTCTACTTCTATGGTAGATGTCGTATGACTTTGAATCAATGAATTAATGTTAATTTTTTTAAAAAAATACTATTATTATCACTTCAATTTTGTTCAATTAATTTATATAATTGATGATTGATATGAATGCTATATAAAAAGTTACTCCCTCTGTTTTTTTATCATTCTCACTTCCTGTGCACGTCTTCCAATGCACGTTTTAAAACTTAAATATCTTTCATTATATATTAGTAAAAATTATAACGATTGAATATTAATAAAGTACTAATTGAGACGAATCAAACAAGACCCCACATGACTATGTTTTTTCTTATGAATTGAGAACATTTGAGAAGATTCGCTCTATGCATGAATAGTGTCAAGATTCCAAGTGAGAAAGATAAAATAAAACAGAGGAAGTACTAGTCAAATCAAAACAAACTTTTTTGTTGATGAAAACTTGATATAATGAAAACTTATTTTTGCTTTTTATTTATTGATCATTTTGTTTATGTTCGTTTATATTTTATAGTTATACTTTTCCTTTCATCATAGATTGATGTTACATTTCACTTGTTCTTACTTTATCCACACAATGAACATCTCTCCCCTTTTTCAAAAAAAAAAAATGTACATCTCTCCTCTACATTTCCTTCCTCTAGTCATTAAAAATACACACTATAAAACACTTCTCTCTCTAAACTCTCTCAAACCCTAACCTAAGAAAACAAAACACAACCCCGCCGCACAGGCTCGCCGGAGGCCGGTCTGAGCGCCGCGCCGCGCCGCTCCTCGGTCGCCGGCGAGCCCCTGCTATTAGTTTAGGTAGTTAGTTTCTCTCCTCGCCCTCTGTTTCGCACCCGTTTTCTCCACCACCGTTCGCTCCCTTTCCCCTCACCTGCGCCTCCCTCTTCGTTTCTCCCCCTGTTTTGCATCTGTCCCTCCGGCGATTGTGTTTCCCTCTCCGTGGATCGGGTTGCCGGTGCGTTCGATTTTGCTGTTCGTTTTGGTTTTTTTTTTCTCTATTTTCATCGCCTTTTCCAATTTTCTCTTCGTCGCCTTTTTCGTTCGTTGGTGCGTTCCCCTCCCCAGTTTCGCACCACCCACATCTTTAGTGCGTCGGTCTACCCAGTCCTTAGTCGTTCCCCGAGTCTGTGCGAGTCCACCCTCTCCCTTGTTCGATGTGTTCCCCTCCCCCGCTTACCCCTGTTTGTGGTCTGTTCTTCATCCCACCCCCATTTGGGCTCGGCTGCGTGGTGCTTAACACCCAGCTTCCTTGGTCAGGAGTCTCCCCTCCCCGATCCCCCCCTCTTAAGGTGGTTAGTCTAAGTTTCCCCTTCCCCGTCCCCCTGGTTAGGCTTAGGTGTAGTCGCGTGTCCCCTCCCCGTCCCCCGCTATAGTGTTAGTTGGCGTCAGTGTATTTAGTGTGCCTAGGAAGCGTGTGCTGCAGGTTCTTGCCGGTGTTGTTTGCCGGCGTGGCTCTATGTGTCGGGTGGTCGTTAATGTTTTCATTATCTTCATGTTTGTTTGTTTAAGATCTGTTGTTTGTCGGTCTTCTGGATTTGGGTTTGTCACTTTGGATCTTAGGATCCGTCAGTGGGGCGTAGTTTATCAATCTAACTCGTCCCAAATTCTCGTGATGACTTCATGTGTCATCACACCTCAAAAACGCATTTTGTGGGAGGCCCCCCAACTTGATTTGGGGCACGTGAAGACCTCCACGTCTTTCGAGTTTCAGTCCAGTGTGACTGAACTTCGAATACCCTCGCAGCAGGGTCAAAAGTCACTATCAAACGTGACTTCTTTGTTCGTTGAACCAGGAGAATCCCAGGAGGCTCATCAAAGACCTTGGGATTTCGTGCCTAGTGGACAAGATCTACTAGCAGTTGTACGACAATCTCTCTATGAAGATCGTCAGAGTTGTGTCTTTCAACAGATTTTCTCTCACATCCACCTTCACTCCCCATCGCACAAGACAAACGTTCTTCGGACTGTACTTTTATTAGTTAGTGTTTATGTTAACTTGTTTTTCCGCGTTATTGTAGTTTCCATAATGTCTGTTGTTTCTTGTTTCTGTTTAGTTTGGTTGTATTACCATTAGGTTGTACTCCCAATTTTCAGTAATGCAAATTTCCTTGATGTCAAAAAAAAAAAAAAAAAATACACACTACAACTTCTCTCCTACACTTTCTCTCCATTCTTTTCAACTAATTTTTTATTATTAGAACAAAACTGAACCTTATTTTTGAGAGAATTGAAAATCAAACCTTTTTTCTGTTGAACTAAACTTATATGAAATTTGGACTCTATTTACATATCAACCCGTACGGTGTCTTGGTGTACCTTTTGCAGGCTAGACACTAAGATAAGATCACATTAAATATAATCATATTGATACTCCAATAAAAGCTTTGTTCCTATATAATCATATTGATACTTCTTTAAATTGTCCAGTATCTTAGAGTTATCAATCTTGATACTCATACGAGTCAACAATGGAACTAAGATAAGATCACATTTAATATAATATATGCTCTGCTCCAAGAATTAGTATTTAACATTTAACTTGCGTAATAAAGTAAATGTCACAACAGTTACGAATGTGCAGTAAATTGCAATAAAAGATTTACACAGAATGAGGCACAACCAAGAAAATTTCCTCCCTACTTCAAGTGGTTCAAAATTCGGAAGCAAATTAACGGGTGAGGATTTGGTCCATCCCTCTCTATTATGAAAGTGAAAAAATAAAAACAGAACACCACATGTATCGCGGACTTGCAGTATAAAGTCTGATATAAGATTGGTTTACCTTAAATTAAATTAGGGTTAGGGTGCATTAGTGAGATCAAAATTTTTTTTTCTTGCCATTTTGAGAAAGAAGAGCAAGTGTTCATTTTTTTTTTTAAAAAAAATGGAATATTAAGTTCCTTTTGGCCCACCAAAACTTTAGCATTGTTGTTTTGAATTGAAACCTAATAAGCTAAAACACTAACAGTGAGAGGGTAGAACCACATAAGAAAATGCTCTCAAGTGAGAAGGAGCGAGCGAAAGCGCTTTCTAGTAAGGAGAATGATCTTCTTCAAAAATCTAATAAGAAATTCAAGCGTGGATAGAGTCCACCCAATTCAGGAGATTGTGAAGATGTATCTATGGTCCCTCAGTCCATAGAGATAAATCTGAGTAACCATCAAAATAGGTCATATAGCCAAGCGGCGAAGGGATTTGGAAGATCTAGTAACCCTTTATTTGAGGGGGACGACGGCTCAGGGGGTTTAAGTTCCGATGATGATCATATTTCAGATGAAGAGGAGGAGGAAGATGTTACTTGTCCAACAATCCTGTTGTCAAGTGCTGAAAAGAGACGTATTCGTCTGCCATGGAAAAATGCCCTTATTATTAAGTTATTTGATAAAAGGCTAGGGTATGAACTATTCTTAGGTCGCCTAAAAGCGAAATGGAGTTTAAAAGGTGACATTGCTCTAACTGATGTTGGGTTTGCATACTATGTGGTCAGATTCACAAATAGTGACGATTATGATTTTGTGTTAACCCAAGGACCATGGATGATAGGAGATAGCTATCTTACTATTAGAAAGTGGACTCCGAATTTCATAGCAGATGAAGCCCCTATAAAGAGTTTGACGGCCTGGGTGCGTATTCCAAATCTTTCAGTGGAATATTTTGATAAATATGTGTTACACAAAATCGGAGAGAAGATAGGCAAGGTAATCAAGATTGATCGGAATACTAAGTCAATGGATAGGGGACAATATGTGCGATTTTGCATTGAGGTAGATCTTACGAAGCCCCTGTTATCCAAGTTTAAATTAAACAAGCGGGTTTGGATGGTACAATACGAAGGGTTAAAGCTCATTTATTTCAAGTGTGGCCACTTGGGGCATAAGGAAGATGGTTGTCCTTTATTCCAGTCGGTGAATAGTCAAGGTGAAATGAAGCAAGCTCAGGTGAACGGAGGTCCGAGAGAGGGACAGTCCCTCAATGTCAAACAAGCTCACCTTGAGCTTCATGATAAGTCCTATGGAGCGTGGATGTTAGTCCAACGTCAACCTAGGAAGGTAAATCCCAGGGGTAGTGGGTCGACGGGTGCTAATCATCCTTCTCTCAAAAAGAAGCCAGAGGAGCTGGTTACTTCTGGAAAAGGTAATGTGAGTAGTAGTACTAGAAGACGAAGTTTGGATATCGTGAAAGGTTCCCGGTTCGAAATTCTGGATCAGGGTGATGCTGATACTTGTGTGAATGAAGAGAACGTCCATGTTCACGGTATGGTCATCGAGACGGAAGAACCCATGGATCTGAATATGGAACCTCCGAATGAGAACTTGGTTGGAGTGCATACCTCAAGGGCAACGATTGGCGAAGAACCCGCTGAAAAAGGTAACGAATTAGCGAAAAGTCAGGAGGTAGTTAGGAATGATCCAATTTTGGAAGGAAGGTCCAGTTTGGCTAAGGTTACAGAGGCGGGAAGAGATTTGAATTTGAATGATTCGGTGATATCTTTGGTCAATGGAAATTCTATCAATTTAGAAAATCCTACCCCGATAGGAAACTCTATCAATTTAGGAAATCCTTCCCCAGTTATTGTTCCTAAAATCTCGGGGAATGGAATTCGCACTCCGCTATCCTCGCTCAACAAGGGACCGAATTTTCGTAATTCCAAATTCAAGAAAGGTTCCTCGAAAAAACCATCTCGCTTAGGAATAAGGGAGAAAGAAACCCTTGATTCGGTCTCCGTAGCTGTGAAAGACTCGCGGAAATTTTTGAAACCGTTAGAGTCTAAGAAAGCTAATGAATCCCTTGCAAGTCCCCATCTCTCTGGAGTCCAGGGTTCCCCCGGCCATCGAAGTGTTTGTGGAAGAGCCAATGGAAGGTCCATCAGTGATGGTGGTTCACCCGTTAGCGAATAGGGCAAACATCGAGGTGAACTCATACCTGCCACAGGAGGATCAAAAGCCATTGATGCTGATGAAAATAGGAATTCCGTATGTGACGGACGGCCCGATGCGGGCATTGAGGAAAGCATATCTATCGGTGCTTTCCCAGATTCCTCTTAATGAGTATGATCGCTATCCCTACTTCCCAATGTTTAATATGTCTATAAAGATATTAATTTGGAATGTTCAAGGTGCTGGGAATAAGGTTTCAGTGATTCGAGAATTGATTCGAATAAATAAGCCTACTGTTTTGGTTCTTGTTGAAACTCACTTGAGTGGAGACCAAGCCCAAAAAGTGTGTGACAAAATAGGTTTTAGTACTTCCTTAAGGGTGGAAGCGCAAGGGTTCTCAGGAGGCATTTGGATGTTTTGGAACTCTACGGTGGTGAGTGTTACTTCGTATGGATCTCACTCGCAACACTTGTCGGTTGGGATTAAGAAAGTTGGTGATGACCCATGGCTATTCTCAGCGGTGTATGCCAGCCCAGATAGTTCGTTGCGGAAAGATTTGTGGCGTGAACTTGAAAATATCAAAGCCCACTATAATGGTCCATGGCTAGTTGCGGGCGATTTTAATGAGACGTTGTGTATGAGTGAGAGGAATGGCTCGGGAGGGGCTGAAATGGTGAAGCGATGTGTTGAATTTTCAAACTAGGTAAACCAAAATAACCTCATCGATTTGGGATGCTCAGGCCCTGCCCACACATGGTTTCGAGGAAATTCGGAGACGACTTTTAAGTCTGCCCGTCTAGACCGGGGTCTAGCTAATGATGACTGGAGGCTAAGGTTCGCGGAAGGTACTGTCCGAAATTTGCCAAAAGCAAGTTCAGATCACTGCCCTATATTGATTAGTACAAGTGGTTTTGCCCCCGTCCCAACCGTGGTTAAACCATTTAGGTTCCAAGCAGCTTGGTTACATCATGACAACTTCTACTCGTTTGTCCATGAGCAATGGAAAAAATCGGAGCCTTTGATCCCGTTTTTGAAAACTTTTACCTCGAAGCTTCAACAGTGGAACAAGGATGAATTCTATAACATATTCCGAAGAAAGTCGGAATTGTGGGCGCGACTTGAGGGTATCCAGAAAATACTCGCGCAAAGTCGCCAAAAGCACTTGATTAAACTCGAAGCCAAGCTAAGAAGAGAGATGGACGATGTTCTAGATGCTGAAGAGATGATGTGGTTTCAGAAATCTAGATTGGAGGCCATTCATGATGGGGACCGTAACACCAGATATTTTCATCTAGCCATGGTAATTCAAAGAAGGCACAATAGTATCGATGCACTGATGGATGCAAATGACAATTGGATTACGGATAGGGACCAAGTGAAAAACTTAGTGATGCAGTATTGGAGCTCCCTTTTTCAAGAAGAAAATGTGCATGGGAGTGCTGGTGACCTGCTGTCGGGCTGTTTCTCCCAAATTTCAGCATCGACCATCGAGCAGCTGGCTCGTGAAGTGGCACCTTGTGAAATCTGGGCTGCGGTTAAGGACATGAAAGCTTTTAAAGCACCCGGGCCCGATGTAGTGCATCCGAATGTGATCTCTTTGGTAAAGGATGTACTTGAAGGGCGTGATTTCCCAGAAGGTCTGAACGATGCGTTTCTGGTGTTAATTCCGAAAGTTGATGCCCCTTCGAAGGCCAATCAATTTAGGCCTATTGGATTATGCAATATAGTGTATAAAATAGTGACTAAGGTCATTGTTAATAGATTGAAATCTATTTTGCCCATCATTATATCTCCTACGCAATGCTCTTTTGTTCCAAAGAGGCAGATTACAAATAACATTATTATTGTTCAGGAGATGTTACACACAATGAGGAGTAAGCAAGGTAGAGTGGGTTCTATGGTTATGAAGATCGATTTTGAAAAAGCTTACGACCGCTTGAGGTGGGACTTCATTCGGAAATCTTTTATGGAAATTTCTTTGCCTCAGCTTATGGTGGATGTTGTGATGAATTGCATAACTTCCGCTAAACTTCAAATCTTGTGGAATGGGGAGCCTATGGATGCATTTACTCCGTCGAGGGGTATTAGGCAGGGGGACCCATTGTCCCCTTACCTATACGTAATCTGTATGGAGCGTTTATCCCACCTAATTGAACGTGAAGTTCAGTTTGGGGCTTGGAAACCAGTTAAAGCGAGCAGAAATGGACCTCCTATTTCGAATCTTGCCTTCGCGGATGATCTTTTACTATTTGGTGAGGCTTCGGTGCAGCAGGCCCAAGTAATGTGGAAATGTCTCAATCTGTTTTGTGAGGTTTCCGGCAACAAGGTTAGTGTAACGAAGTCGCGCATTTATTTTTCTCCTAATACAAATTTTGATATTAGAGATGAAATATGTGCTACTCTTGGTATGGAAGCTACTGAAGATTTGGGAAAGTATCTAGGTGTTCCTACGATTAATGGTCGCTCGTCTAAAAAAGATTACCAATACTTGGTTGATAGAGTGAATGGGAAATTAGCAGGATGGAAAGCTAAATCATTATCTCTGGCGGGCCGGGCTACTCTACTTCAATCCACGCTTAGCTCGATACCAATGTATGCTATGCAATCAACAAAAATTCCAAAGGCTACGTGCGACGAGTTAGACCGAAAGTCGAGAAGTTTTCTTTGGGGTTCGAAGGAAGGGGAAAAGAAAGTTCATCTGGTTTCATGGGCGGCTGTGACGAAATCAAAGAAAGAGGGGGGTTTGGGCCTTCGGGCTATGCGCCAAACAAATAATGCTTTTTTGGCAAAACTTGGGTGGCGTTTATTAACAGAACCCACAGCTTTGTGGTCAAGAGTAATGAGAGCTAAGTATTGCAATAATCGGTGCGACTTGGACATGTTTAAGGAAAAAAGCAATGCATCAAATGCTTGGCGTGGGATAATGAGTAGTGTCGATGTAGTGAGGAAGGGTGTCAACATGGTGGTGGGTAACGGACAACGAACTTTCTTCTGGCATCATAAATGGGCATCTGATAAAACTCGATTGGAGGAGGCGGTTGTGGAACCACCAGTACATATTCAAGACATGACTGTAAAGGAAATGTGGGATGTGAACTTAGGATGAAAATGGGAAATATTTTCCCAGTTTCTTTCGAGGGAAATTTTGGGACGGGTGGCTGCGCATGATCTGGTGGAAGACTCTGATTGCGTAGACGAGATTTTCTGGAATGGGTCTCCTTCGGGAGGATTTTTATTGGCATCCGCTCTTAATATTATCCGAAACGAAGAAGCTCCGTGTTTCGAAGAGGTTCGTGGATGGAGGACGATGTGGAGAGTTGAGGTTCCTCAAAGAGTAAAATTTTTCTTGTGGTTAGCGAGCCAAGATCGGATTATGACAAATAGTAATCGGTTCCTTAGGCGTTTGACAGATGACCCCCGGTGTTTAGTGTGTGGGGAGGTGGAGGAAAACACGGCTCACATACTTCGAGAGTGTCCGGCTGCACTAATGGTATGGCGTAAGTTGGGGGTGGAGCTGCGTACTGTGACTTGGAGACTTCCGCTCAAAGATTGGATATTACTGAATTTGGAATCAGTGAAAGACGAAACAGATGGGAACTGGGCTCAGTTGTTTAGCGTTACGGTTTGGTGGCTATGGAGGTGGCGGAATGAGCGAGTTTTCAATTCGTCACCTAGCATCCCGATCGACCAAGTGAGTTTTATTCTGGCTAGAGTGCATCAAATAAAGTCGGCTTTTAATAAAGAACTATTGGAGCCGTGTAATCAAGGGACTAGGCGCACTGAAGTTATGGTGCAATGGAAATATCCAAGTATGGGGTGGGTTTGACTAAACACGAACGGCGCGTCGAAAGGCAATTCGGGTAGAGCTGGTGCAGGTGGGGTTATCCGAGGTCATCGGGGGGAGCTGTTCGAGATGTTTGCGCTGAACTGTGGAATATGTTCCTGTACTCGAGCAGAACTACTGGGTGTAATGCGTGGCCTCGCTGTGGCATGGAATGGTGGGCATAGAAAAGTGGTTGTTTCAATCGATTCGGAGGTGGTGGTATCTTTGTTGAAGGGTGATATCCCAGCCAACTCCCCTTTTATTCATATTATTCGTAAGTGTCATGCTTTGATTAATTCACGAGAGTGGGTTATCAAAATTGAACATTGTTACCGAGAAGCGAATAAAGTCGCGGATTGGTTAGCGAATTACGGTGTCGATATGGTAGAAAAGTTCAAGTTCTTGGAGGCGGTCCCGGTGGACCTTCGTGCCGTTTTATTGGAGGATTTGGGGGGAGTTGCTTGGCCTCGGATGGTTCCATCCTACAAGGCTGGAAATGTTTGAGTCGTTTTTATTTTGTTTGTTGTTTGTGTCTGTAGTCTAGAGTTGTTGGTCTGTAGTTCTTTTTGGTTTGGTGTTTGTCTTTGGAGTCTTTTCTTTATTTGTTTAGCTGTTTTGTAGCTTGCTTGGGCATTTGGTGTCCCCTCTCTGCAACAAAAAAAAAAATTAGGGTTAGGGTAAACTGAAGCTAACTGGTTATCCTAAAAAAATCACTTATAATAGAAACGACTCATTTAAGGTACAAAATGACTCGTTATTTAAAAGTGACTTCTTTAATTTATAAAGTAGCTCTTTTAAGCCACATATATAGTGAGATAGGCTTACCATGATCTAATTATAGCGTCACTCTACATATTACTGTTTTTTTAAAAAAAGAAAATGGTAAAACGAAAGACCTTATTGAAACCGCTAGGTCAAGTTTTGCTTGGTAATCTACGTCTCTATATATTACTACTACTTTTTGTTTGAGCTAAAACCAAGGTAAGTACTTTAACACTATTACTTTTTCAACTTTAAAAGATATTTAACACTCCCCCAAACTTAATTAGTTTACTCGTTTCTTTTACACAAAGTTTTAGGAGAAACAATGTTGTGGAGAGAAAATATTATTCTATGTTAAAGTTGAAGGTATATATGATGGAAAGTTAGTGGTTCCATTCCAAAAATAGAAACAAAAGAAATGGGTAAACTAATAAAAGACATCCCAAAAAAGAATACGGGTAAACTAATAAAGACCGGAGGTAGTATATTGTAATTAATTGTCCTTTCGTCCCAGTATAATCGTAGTACTTTATACAGTTGGTCGGAAGCTTTATAATTGCAAACACTTTCGAATACAACAATGAGCGTCAAATATTTTATTAATTTTCTCCAATAGTGATCCTTATTGTCTCCTTTTATACTTAAACTAGTATTTTTGGACCGTATGATGTCTCGGGCAGTTATAATTATTATATTACTAGCATTTTTTGCACGGATGCGTGCTTGAATATTTTTTAAGACAGAAACTCGAATTTTGTATGTAAAAGTCAGAATTTGAACATTTAACATACAGAGTATAATTGTTTTTAATTATATAATTTATTGGTTTAGTCTCTGTCACTTAAGTCTCTCACCAGTATTTTTTGTTTACTTTTCAAAGTTAAATTCTATGAACAAAATAGAAATTTTATTGAATTTATCTATGCTTTCTGATACCATAGTTTTTTAGTTGGTTTTTGAATTAAGTATACTACTTCATATATTGTGAAAAAAGTGGACACTTGGATTTCAAGTCAAAATTTTGTGAGTATGTATTGACGTTGTAGTGTATTGGTTGTAGTTTGTAAGTTATTTTTTTTGGTTTTTGTAAAGTTTACTCATTTGAGTGATTTGTATAATGTAAATTATATATGCAATTTTATGATTTTAATTGACTTGTGAGTGATTGTTATAATTTTATTTTCAGTATTTTTATTTGAATCTCCCTTTGATTTGTAAGTGAATTTGTAATTTAGAAAGGTAAAGGGATAAAATAGTCTATTCGTTCGGGGACATCATAGCTCCCCCCTTCCCAAATATAATAGAGATGATGATTTTTGAGAACAATGATTTGTAAGTGAATTTTGTGAATGTTTTTGTATGTATTGACGTCCTAGTGTATTAGTTTTAGTTTATAAGTTAATTTTTAGCTTTTGTAAAGTTTCCTGATCATTTGAGTGGTTTGCGTGATTTTTACAACGTGATTTTCTCAATTCTATAAGTGATTTGTAAAATTTTCTCATATAAGTGATTTCTGAGTGATTGTTGAAAATTAATTTTGCAGTGGCTTTGTTTGACCCCCATTTTGGTATTGAGATTCCTTTTATAATTTAGAAAGGGAAGAGGGGCAAAATAGTCAGTTCAAAAGAGGACACCGTTGCTCCCCCCTTCCTTATGTAATAGAGATTATTCATAAGTTTCATAAATGATTTTATTAGCCTTTTGTAATTCTCTTTCTAGTGCGAAATCGAAAAGTGGATATTATGGCATGATACGTTGTTTTTTTTAAAAAACTTTCAAGAAATTGTGATAAAAATAACAATGCCAATGGAATTATTGGAGTAAGATAATGTTATTACCTTAATAAAAGTGATAGAGATTAAAAAAATTGTCTATGTCTTTATAGTTACATATAATTATAAGTCTTTATTATGTTTTACTTTAAACGATAAATATTGAAATTATAGTGGATTGGTGGTTAAACTCTCGCATTTCATTTAGTTTAGAAGTAAAAAAAAAACTCCCTTGAGAGATAGGGTTAGCGCCTCCTCGAGAGATAGGACGGACCTCCCCGTGCGGGTAGATTTTTCGATCGATATGACGGACGATCCATCAATTCAATGCTCAAATTTACGAATTTTTGAGGATGAGAACGAAATTGTAGACTTAGGAGGATATATTGATCCGAAGGTTGATGAACAAATCTCTTTAATGCTTGTGGGACGTCTCGTGACTGATCGTCCTTTTAACCTAGATGCTTTTAAAAGGACTATGACTATGGTTTGGGCAGTGTCGAAGAAAGTGGTGATACAGGCAGTGGCAACGAACCTTTTTGTATTTCAGTTTTTTCACTGGCGAGACAAGGAAAAGGTGATGGTCGGCCGCCCTTGGTGTTTTGATCAGCATCTTCTGGTGTTGAATGAATTATCTGGGAACGAACAACCAGCAAAAGTGCCTCTCAATCTGTCGCTGTTTTGGGTACATATTTATCATTTACCTTTTAATTGTCGATCGGATAAAGATATTGGTGCAATCATGTCTGCTTTGGGATCAGTGTTGAACATCGAAATTGATGCCCTAGGCCTTAATAATTATCGTAGGGTTAAGGTTCTACTGGACATTAATAAACCCCTTCGACGTATTCAGAAAATTAAAGGAAAAGATGGTAAAACATTGACAATCGAATTTAAATATGAACGTTTATCATACTTTTGTTTCATTTGTGGTGTTATGGGGAATGGAGAGAAGGATTCCCCTAATGCTGTTGATGATTTACAGGAGGGTAATTTTTCTTGGGGGATATAGCTAAAAGCTTCACCTAGGAAAGGTAGGTCGCACTATTTGGAAGAGGGAGCACAAGTGATGACAAACTGCAAGCTTGTCTTTCTGGGGGAAGAACAATGATACTTTGTTGAGTTCACCTGCTTCGAGTAATGAGACTCCAACAAATTTAAACCATGTTGACAATCTGACGAAGGGGGACGTTACTTCAGTGGAGGGATTGATCAATGATGCGGGGCGGAGTGAGGTGGATGCTGGGTGTGGGGATGCAGGTGATCAAGAGTGCGCGAGGGAGGTTGGGGAGGAGCCACAAAAGTGCGCGAGGAGGTCGGGGGTAGTACGAATGGGGCTGGAAGTATTATGGAGGATTGTGATGGAGGGGATCGGTGCGTGGTTGTAGGGATAGCACTGGCTGGGACGGGGGAGGGATTGTCGCCTCCTGTGGTCGTGAAAGGGATAGGGGGAATGGTGGGAGGAGATTTAAGAAAGTGCATCGGAAGGTTACAAAGGGTGGAGAGTATCCTGGTTCGAACAAGGTGCATGAGACAAAAGGGGAAAAAAGAAAGGAGTGCATGGTGGATGGATGGCCTGATGGGTTTGATGTTGTTATGGGGAGGTGGATGTCTCTAGTAAAAAAATGAAGATTGATAGTGTGTGTGATTGGAATGACGTTTCCCTGAAAGTAGCAGAGGTTGGAGTGAGCCGACCTGGCGAAGGGCAATGAAAATCTTTAGCTGGAACTGTTAGGGTTTGGGCAACCCTAGGACAGTCAAAACTTTTCAGTCTTAGTGTTGGAGAGAACGCTCAAATTTGGTCTTCTTAATCGAGACCAAGATTGATTTAAAAAAATTGCAACGAGTTAAAGAAAGTGTGGTTTTGTAGATGGTTTATGTCTGAGTAGTAGAGGCCTTTCTGGTGGTTTAGGATTATGGTGGCGTGATATTAATGTGAGGGTGGTGTCTTATTCGGCTCATCATGTGTTGGTAGAAGTATGTTATGGTAATGACGTGCCGGTTTGGCTTGCTGTGGGTATTTATGAGTGTCCGAAAACGGAGAATAGACACTTGACTTGGAGCTTAATGTTAAGGAGTCTACATCTCTTCCTATTATCTTTTTTTGGGATTTTAATGAAATCCTCCATAGCTCAGAGAAAGATGGTGGAGCTGTTAGGAGAGAGAGATTTATTGATGCTTTCCGTGAGGTGGTGGAGGCGTGCGATTTACGAGATTTGGGATTTCGAGGGAGCACGTTTACTTGGCAAAGGGGGAATGATCCTGATTTGGTGGTAAGGGAGCGGTTGGATAGGTTTTTAGCAAGTGAACATCGGTGTACTCTTTTTGCTCACTCTTTGGTTCGTCATATTCCAATATATAAGTCCGAACATGCTCCTATTTTGTTGTCTGCTGATGTGCGGTTTCATAGGAGGGGGCATAAAAAATTATTTTATTTTGAGGCATTGTGGTTATCGAATTCAGAATGTCATGACGTGGTGAAGCATACATAGGGGTCACATTTCGACACGGGCATTGATTCGCATGTGACAGCCTGTGTAGCTCAGTTGGGTACGTGGGCGGCGGCCACGTTTGGAGATTTGAAGAAACGGATGAAGAGGAAGGAGGAGGAGCTTGAAGAGTGGCAAAAGAGAGTGCCGGATGCGACCATGCTTCATAGGTGTTGGGTTTTAGTGGGTGAGCTTGATGAGTTGCATCGACTTGAAGAGTCCTATTGGAATGCGAGAGCAAGAGTGAACGAGTTGCGTGATGTAGACAAGAATGCGTCCTATTTTCAGCATAAAGCCAGTTACCGGAAACGTCGCAATACTATATCACAATTACAGGATGAGCATGGGGTTCTGAAGATGGAGGAGGAGGAAATTAGAGATATTATTTCTGACTATTTTACTAACATGTTTTCTTCTTCTCTCCCCACGGGGTTTGATGAAGCTTTGGCAGGTGTTTCTCCGAAGGTTATGGATGAATCGAATCTCGCTCTTATTGTTGCACCCACACGAGATGAGATTCATTATGCCTTATTTCAGATGCATCCAAACAAAGCTCCTAGTGTTGATGACATGCATGCGTTGTTTTATAAAAAATTCTGGTCTATTGTGGGAGATGATGTGGTTGATTTTGTGCAGCAGTGGTGGGATGGCAGAGCCGATTTGTAGACTTTGAACGCGACATGTATTACTGGTATCCCAAAATGTCAAAATCATGTTCAGATGGGGGACTTCAGACCTATTAGCCTTTGTAATGTGCTTTACAAAGTGATCTCTAAGGTCATGGCGAATAGGCTCAAGGTGATCTTACCTGATCTGATTTCTTGTAACCAGAGTGCTTTTGTTCCTGGTCGTTTGATCACTGATAATATATGATCGATTTTGAAATCTTTCATTATATGAAGTATTCTGGGGATAGTAAAACAGGGTCGATGGCGTTTGAACTGGATATGAGTAAGGCCTATGATAGGGTTGAGTGGTCCTTCTTGGAGCAGGTAATAATAAAGTTTGGTTTTTTGATAGCTGGATTTGTCGAATAATGGATTGTCTTTCGAGTGTATCTTATGCATTGAAGTTGAATGGCAAAGTAACAGGGAATATTATACCTTCGAGGGGGCTTCGGCAAGGAGACCTGTTATCCCCGTATTTGTTTCTCGTGTGTGCTGAAGCTTTTTCGACTAAACTGACTAAGGCATCTGATGATGGGAGGATCCATGGTGCTAGGGTATGTCGTTCGGCCCCTCAGATATCTCATTTTTTTCATGCTGATGATAGTATTCTTTTTGCTAGAGCTACCCTTCAGGAATGTTCTATTGTGGCTGATATTATCACCGTCTATGAAAGAGCATCTGGTCAAAA